>NC_066636.1:10340291-10387876 GCF_025201925.1 Gopherus flavomarginatus
GTAGGGGGAAAATCTCGTTGTGTTAGATTTACTAGCCTGACTTTGCATACCCTCTGGGTAAGGGGGAAGAGAGATTAGCTATCTTGGTACTTCTATTTCCAGGACTGGAAACAGGGAGGGGGGAGTCCCTCTGTTTAGATTCACGGAGCTTGCTTCTGTATATCTCTCCAGGAACCCAGGGAGGGAACACCTGGAGGGGAGGAGGGGGAAGGGAAATGGTTTATTCCCCTTTGTTGTGAGACTCAAGGCATCTGAGTCTGGGGGTCCCCCGGGGAAGGTTTTGGGGAGACCACAGCGAGCCAGGCACTGTATAAATCCCTGGCTGGTGGCAGCTTTACCAGGTCCAAGCTGGTAACTAAGCTTGGAGGTTTTCATGCTAACACCCATATTTTGGACGCTAAGGTCCAAATCTGGGAAAAAATGTTATGACACCCCTCCCCCCTGAGCCTCCATTACGAGCCGCCCAGGCTACACTGCTCAGTGTGTGGCCAGTCTCTGTGTTTTCTGCTGCTCGTTCTGGGGAGCCTGGCCGGCCTTAGGGGTGGTGCCCCCCGATAGCCGCCCAGGGCTCCAGGGGTCAAAGGGCACCGTGTGGCAGTGCAAAGGTGCTCACTGCTCTCCCCTGCCCCAATGCTCCTCCATGGGTCCATAGAGGTTTGAGGGGAGTAAGGAGCAACCCTATGTGCTCCATGCGTCCTGGTCACTTTTCCCACTTGGGCTGTGCTGTGAGGGGAGCATCAGAAGCTGCTGCTCTCTGCCCTCCCGCTATGCAGCCCGGCTGAGGAAAGTGACCTGGATGCAGGGAGCTCGGATGATCTCACTTCTTGCCCCCACATCCCACAGCCCCTAGGGGTGCCCAGATGAGCAGCGTTCCAGGGAGGAGTGGGGGCAGCAATGCCAGCTGCTCCATGCACACAGGTCAGTCTCCCCATGTGGGTGGCAGGAGGGGGTGCAAGGGTTTCTGTGATGCCTATCCTATCAATATCGTCACTCAATACCAGGCACTCAAATTCACCAGTCTTAGTACTTAGATGTTTAGCGTTTGTATTTAAGCACTTCTAAAATGTGTCCCATTTTAGCTGTCTGCTATTACATGATGTAATTGAGGGAGACTCTTTCATTTCACTGTTTCTCATCAGAACCTACCTGTACATTATCATCTTCCATTCTCTCCACCTTACTAGGCTATAGAGAATCCCTGTGAATAGTTCCTCTCCTAACGGATGTCTCTGTCTGAACCCTGTGCTCCTCAGCGCCTGTCGGCTTTCCCCAGCTCTGAGGCTGTGTCTACACCGCGCACCTTACCACGGTGCAGCTGTGCCACTCTAACCATGCCATTGTAAGGTGCGCTGTGTGGCCGTCCTTATCGCTGAGAGAGAGCTTCCCCGGCAACAAAGCCAAACTACCTCCAATGAGGGGCAGGAGCTTTGTCACCGGGAGCACAGCTCCACCTATGATACGCTGTTCACACTACCGCTTTTCATGGCTCAAATTTTGGCATTCGGGGAGTGTTTTTTTCTCACCGCAGAGAGACAAAATTTTTAGCAACAAAAGCCGAAATTAAAAAAAACTCCTCTGCAACCTATTTAATTTTACCTTTATACAACCTTTATACTGCCTCCAGTTCTGGTATCCTCATTTGAAAAAGATGTTGTGAAATTGGAGCTAGGGCAGCAAAGAGCCACCAAATGTTCTGAGGGCTGGAGAAAAATGCCTTCCAGTGAGATATTGAAAGAGCTCAACCTGTTTAGCTTATCAAAAGAAGATTGAAAGGTGATTTCATTGAAATGTTGAAGGGCCTTAATGGAGAGAAAAGATTGGGTATTTTCGGGCTCTTGAATGGAGCAGAGAAAGGCATAACAAGACCCAATGGCTGGAAAGTGAAAAGAGACAAATTCATATTACAACTGAGGCACAATAGTCAACAGCGAGGATGATTCACCACAGGAGCAAGCTACCAAGGAAAGTGGTGGATTCACCATCTCCTGATGTCATTTAATGAAGACTAGATGCCTTTCTGGAATGTGTTTGCCCCCAAAGTAGCTGTTATGTCATACAGGAGGCCTGTGATATGCAGGTTAGATGCTCTAATGGTGTCTTCTGACCATGAAGTCGACTAATTTCTGAAAAACTGAGTGTAGCATTGGGAGCAGCGTCTGATGTTTTCCTGTCTAGCTGGCTTGCTGCCTAGAACGAACGCTCCTTGAGTGAGGTGATCCACAGGGAGTAGCTCAAACCTCCAAAGTGCCTGGCCAGGGGCAGGACATTAGTCCAGCAAGGGAGGGGTGTGGCAGTGACATCACAAAGGCCTTTTGCAGGACCTCAGACTATTGGTCAAGGTGGTGGGGAGGTGGTGTCCTCACAGAGAGATGCTGACATCAGCCAGGCAGGACAGGGGCGAGGGGCCAGGGAAACCTCAGAGACCTCTGTGGCTTTGCTTCAGCACGTTTCCTTCTCCAGGTCTCTCTTTGAGGACTGAGAGATTATTTGGGGTCATGGACGTGAGCGCCAGGAGGAACCTCTTTCGAGTTTCCTCCTTCCCTTGTAGTGATTTTACTAGAAAACAGCCGTCCCTGTTTAGAAGGTAAGAGCCTCCTGGAGGTTTGAAACCTGTTCAGTCTGATCTATCTGGTGACAAGTGAATTCTAGGCATGGAAAACACGAGCTTAAGGAGGCAGAATTTTATTGCGCACCTGGGATTTTGTCCCTTAGAATCGCTGGGGACATTAGGTTTTGTCCTTTTTGTTTCACCTCTTCCTCCATCCCTCCCTCCTCTTCTTCTCTTGCTTCTTTTGTCCTTTCTCCTGTTCCCTTCCCAACAACAGGACGGAGGTGTGTGTGTGTGTGTTGCAGGGAAGTCCTCTGCAGCTCCCACTATGGAAGGTCCACCCAAAAATGTGGGACTGAAATAGTGCTCGGGCAGTGATCCCCACCGGTGACCTGGGCCATCCTTTGGGCTCTGTGGTGAGAACCCTCAGCCTCCCGTCCTCCGTCTCTACCCTGATTGGTTGAGCAGGGGGATATTGACAGGGAGGAGACTCAGGTCCTTGTTGTTCTCTTTTAAGATCAAGTAAATAAGTCAGAACCAGTTCTATCTTTGATTAATTTTGCTGCTTCTCTGCATTAATTGTCTCTGAGCAGTTGATGATTCCCTCTAACATTGCAGTTCTCCTCAAATACTTGCTGAATAATTACTGTCACTGTTGTTGGTCTGGAGCTCATCTGAGAGCACAGTATTCAGGTCATTCAATGTCTGAAATTCAAGATCCGATGGTTTGTTTGAAAATCAGGGCTCTTCGGTCCTATTCCCAACACTGCCTCTGACGGGCTGTGTGACCTAAGACAAGTCAATTCTTCTTTCTCAGCCTGAGCTTCTCCCCCTTTCAAGTAGGGATAATAATGATCCGCTCTTACCTACCTCATGGTGGGTGAACGATGCGGATCCATTTGGGAGTGTCACTAGAAGTAGTGCATAATATGAAGTTTCCCAGATTATGACATAATAGATTAGCTGAAATAGTCTATTTTATTTGTATTTTTTTATTTTGAAATTGTTAATAGTAGCAACGACTTAGCTCAGATTGAAGCATCTTATCTAATGGTTGAGATGTAAGTGTCTCCTCTTTGTGTGCGAGGAGACAATTTAACACACTCTGACAAAGAGGAGATGCTTTTGTTTTGCAACAAAATATTTTTGCAAAGATCTTTCATCCCACTTGTTATGATTTTGAGAAACAAACTGGTTTAGTCTAAATGGGATTTTCGGACAGAAACGGTTTGAATGAAATTTTCCCACCATCTCGATTCCTGGGCTCTGGGGTGTTTTCATCTGTTAGAACAGGAGTCAGAACTGGTTGCTTCTCTTTCTGGCTCTGCCATCGCCTTGTTGTGTAGGCCTTGGGTAGGTCACTTCCCTTCTCCCATCTGTCCAATCGGAACAGGAACAGTTCTCGAACTATGGGCAGTTTAGAGCCCAAGTGAGATAAGGGGTATTAAAGCCCTCTGTGAAGGAGAAGGGGAGTTTCACAGTGTTTAGCACCAAGGAATTCTAAAGTTTGCTAAAATGTCTAGTCTGTGGAAACAAGAAATGCTCGGGGCCAAACTTATTAACCACTGCCTTTTTAAAGCCCATTCAAAGATGTGAGTCCCTATCTTTTAGGTACCGGTGGTTCTTTGCCAGCAGCAGAGAAGAGGTTCCTGCCTCCGTTTTTGTGGCCTTAACAAACCAGGTGTTGTGCCCCAGTTCTCGTCTGAGACCCCTGAAAAAGAACATCTTCCCATCCATGAACAAGATAGGACCTATCTTTCAAAGGGGAACAAAAAGACCTCTGGGACTTACAGACTAGCTAGCCTGACTGCCATAGCTGGAGAGATCCTGCAATACATTCTTAAACACTCAGTTTGTCAGCAGCACCTACAGGATGATTTGGTTCTTATGACTAGTGAGCGTGGAATTGTCAAGAACAAATCATTCCAAACCAATCCTCTTTCCTTCTTTGGCAGGGTTCTGGGCCTGGTAGAGGTGAGTAAACAATAGATGGGATCTAGCTTGGTGTTACTAAGGCTTTCGACACAGTCCCATAGGACATTCTCAGAAGCAAACGAGGGAAATGTAGTCCAGCTGCAATCAGTGTAATGTGGGTGCAGAGCTGGTTGAAAGCCAAGACTCCAGGAGCCCTTCTCCATGTTTAGCTGCCCAATGGGGAGGGTGAACCTAGTGGGTCTGGCAGGGATCAGTCCGGTGTCAGGTACTATTCTATATTTTCATGAATGATTTGGAAAATGGAGTGGAGAGCATGCTCCTAAAGTTTACAACTGGCACCAAGCACTTTGGAGCACAGGATTGAAATTCAAAACACCCTTAACAAATTGGAGACTTGGTCTTCTTGAGCCAAACTCCATGGTTAGGGCTCTCTCTCTACACTGGGCTGAAGTGAAACCCCAGAGCCAAGCACTCCTCCTGGGCAGTGAGCTCCGACCTTGAATGGTCAGATGCTGCTTAGCACTCTCAGAGCAGCTTTTGCTGGGGGATTCTCCCAGCACTTTCCAATAGCGGGAAGGTATGAAATCCCCATTTGACTGCTGGGGACAGAGCCCGAGAGTGGGGAGCAACTTGCCCAAAGTCCCCAGAAAAAGGAAAACAACCAGCAGAGGAACCAATAGGAAACCCAGCAATGGAACTCAGGAGTCCTGGGGGTGTGCTGTGGTGACCAGATGTCCCAATTTTATAGGGACAGTCCGAATTTTGGGGTCTTATCTAGGATCCTATTACCCCCCACGCCGTCCCGATTTTTCACACTTGCTGTCTGGTCACCCTAGGGTGTGCACATGTGTGGGTCCCAGCTGCTCCCTGCCCCCCTCATTGAAGCAGATGTGCAGGGTTACTGCCCTGGGAAGTGCAGGGCACCAGTGGATGTGGGGTTGGCTGGAGGTAGGGTCTGGCTTCAGGCAGGGCAAGGGCTGCGTGGCTGGCTGGCTTCAGGCAGGGGGGTGCATCAGGGGTTGGCTGGAGACAGGGCAGGGAGGATGCGGCTGGTGCAGGCAAAGCAGAAGGTGCAGGGCTGGCTGGAGACAGAGGCTGACTACCGGCAGGGCAGAGCAGGGGGTGCAGGGCTGGCTGCAGGCAGGGCGTGGGGCAGGGCCGGTGCAAGGAAGTTTCATGCCCTAGGCGAAACTTCCACCTTGCACCCTCCCCCCCCCCGCACCCCTGCCCTGAGGCGCCCCACCCGTGGCAGCTCCCCCCTCCACCCTGAGGCTCCCCTCTTGTGGCAACTCTCCTGCTCTGCCCTGCGGCACCCCCGTCGCCCGAGCTCACCCCTGCTCTGAGCACGAGCACCCGGAGCAGGCCGTGGCCGCTTCACTTCTCCCACCTCCAAGGCTTGCGGCGCCTAAGCCTGCCAGGCAGTCAAGCACCCTCCTCTGAGCCACAGCAGCCCTGACAGTTGACAATAGAGGCACCTTAACCCCTGAGTTCCTTCAATGTGTCCCCCTTCAATCAAGGGGGAGCTCAGAGTGATGTTCCCTCATCTTCAGAGGCAGCCTCACCCCCTCTGTGCAGCCTCCAGCCAGCCTTTTGCAAACTTGGTCAGGGACTGCTTTTCAAACACCCCCAATATTACAGCAGCCCTTGTCCTTGCCCTTGTGGACCCCCACTAGGTTACTTAACTCCATGAGAGAGAATGTTTCTGAGACACCTCTGATATTACAAGCCTCATTGAGAACTTATCTGGTTCTACTGGTTGCTGGGGAACATGAGATGGTTTTACCCATACCCTGTTTGCAACTTCAAATTTGTTTAACTGGCAGTGCACTATGCCTCACTTATGAGACAATCCTGAGGCAGTGGAAAGAATGTTCTGCACAATCTTTTCACTCATGTGCGCACTTGGGCAAATGTAAATCAGTTATTAGATACTCTCATGACAGAAGATGAAAGACAAAAAGTAAAAGAAAAATCTGCAGCTCATTTGAATGCACCTTGGCTAATTACTGACCCTAACTGGAATCCCAATAATCCAGCTCAAAAGACAAAGTTGGATGGATTTTTAAAAGCTGTTTTGAATGGTATTAGAGATGCAGGGGAGGCTACTCCAAATTGGAGCAAGGTGACTGCTTGTGTCCAGCATCCAGATAAGCACCTCTCTGACTTTTGTGCTCGACTGATTTGTGAAGTTAAAAAGCCTGGGAATTTAAATCCTGAAACTGATCATGGAAAGGAGATGGTTAAAATGGTTCTCATGTCACAATGTGCAAAGGATATTGCAAAAAGATTTAGAAAGCATCCAGATGGTACGCAAGGGAAAAGTTTGTCTGAAGTAGTTAGCATTGCTACTAGAATGTTTAATGGGAAAGAGAAAAAGAAAGAAAAAGACATAAGGAACGGGTTAATTTAAAAATCATCTTGGCCCCGGGATGGAAGGAGGGGGGTGCTCTGCGTTCAGGGTCAGGAATCGGCGCGGACTGTGCTTGGTGCAGGGAGGGGCTGCTTTCGGCCCCAGCTGGCTGTGAAGGAAAAAATATAGACAGAGGCAAAGCAAAGGAAATACAAGTTACAGAACTGAAATTACATTTGCAAAGCTTAACTGTCCAGTAAGATCCAACAGTGTGCCTTTGTGACCCTGGAGTCGGTGTGGCTTGGTGACACCAAAGAAGCCACAGGCAGCCGACCTGGACTGGAATCTCTGAAAGAGACGCCGCAGGAGATTCCAGGGTGTAAAAGAACAGCCCTCCCAAGAGCAGAAGCATGTTGGAAATTCTGGACAAGCTGTATACAGGATAATCTCCCTTCCACCTCTCCCCCTCCTCTGAACATTATACACAGAAGTGGCCAGTCTGGACGTACGTGTGTAAGTATGAAAGCAGCTTCGGGCTTGGGGCATTAATATTTTCCTGAGTGATGTGGGAGCGTTCCCAACACTCTCCGTTGTTGTTTTATTATTTTATTAATGAAGCTTTAAAATTCAGTTATATGGTGTGTTTTCTTTATCTTCCCCCAACGATCCTGTAGTGTCAGCCTGATCATCTGACATGAGGGATAGATTGGTAACAGAAATTTGTCACAGTTTGGTGAGCAATTAAGAAGGGGGGAGCCCTGCAGAATTTACACCATCTATTTGTTTTACCCTTGTTATTTTGTGTTTGCTTTGCTTGGTACTGTTGGTGTTATATGCTGAGAACTGCATGAGTAAAAGTGAGTCCTAATAGGATAAGGAAACACTATTTGGTTCTGGTTCTGTTCTATTTAACCAGTTACTGTTGTTGTTTTTTTTCTCTGTTCATTTGGGTGTTAGGAGTGTGGGTGGAACTGAACCTCTTGTTCGTAATTCCTCGGAGTGGAAGCCATGTGTGCGAGACAGCTCTGAGGTTAAATTGAGATCCTTCTGTCCTGTCCCCTGTAGCGGTCAGTGTATAGAAGTGGGAAAGTCTGGCTTAGACTGTAATTCCCTCTGCTCTCTGTGTAATTCTCTTTTCTGTTTAAGTGTCAAACAGATGAATGAGTCTCTGGGTAAACCCTCTAAGAGTAGTCCTTCAAATTATATGTTAAGTAAATGGCCTTTGCCCAATGGGCCATGTGTCTTCGTCTAGGTGGCAAGCCTCATGAAGGAGGACTCGGGTAGTCTTGTGAGTAAGAATGTTTAAGGGAAGAGACCAGGAGGGGTGGGGGGCTAGTTGAGAAGCCCACCCTCCTAGCTAAACTGGTAGTGGAAGAAGTTGGTGCCTATGGAAGGGACGGTTCAGTGAGAAAAGCAGGATCGGGCCCAGGCGGGCAGGCAACAGACAGAGAGATTGGAAAACAGGTTGGAAAACTTTAAGGGTGTAGTGGAAGGAAGGAGTCAGTAAGTGTAAGCATGGGGATTTCAAATACCCAGAACTTACTTGGAATGGTGATTTGAGTTGATAAAAGTGGCTGTTGGGAGACAAGCAAGTGATTTAAGGGAGAGTGAGAAGTTAACTCTGTAGTTGCTGGAGGAAACAGCAGTTGAACTTTGTAAAAATGCTAAAGAGGAAAGTTCTTGGTGTCTTTGAAATGTTTGTAAATAAATTGAGGCAAAGAAATTGTTAATTGCAATCATTTAGAATTTAGTTAAATTAGCTGAAGAATGTATATAGTGCTATGTAATTGAAATTTTATTAGGCTGTAAGGGCACTATAAGTAGTGATGTTTTCTTTCAGTGTTTGAAAGCAAGAGTTAAAAGTAAAAAGCAAGCCAGAAAGCATCTGTATTCATGCAAATTATCTAACTGATAAGGTAGGAGCCACTGAAACCTGGGCTGCCTATGAAACACATAAAATATGGGATAATTCCTCTGTTTTTCCTGAAATCAACAAGGGTATTTGTCTATTTTAAGCAATGATTGTCTGCCCAGAAGGGGTAGACCTCTGTTTTTTTGTCTTTCAGATAATCAGAGAAAACTGATGCCAGCTAAACAGCATTCAACGTACCATGCATTTACTGGCACAATAGAAATTATGTTTTGTGTTCTATGTTCTGTCTTGTGGTGTTTGTCTTGTGGCCGGAATTTTTGTGTTTAATATTTTTATAAAATAATCTAGTTTAAAATCAAACAAAAAGGTTAAATTAAAATGCAGATACTTGTTTTGTTCAACTTGGAATACAAAGTGTTTAGATAAATCAGGAGAATGTGATATACTAAAGTCTAATGCGTTTCCTTAAGTAAGGAAAAGAAACTTTATTGGTCAAATTGTTAATTGCAAAAATTGTTGTTAAAATTTGCGTACCAACAGTCTTTGAAAGCAAGGACATGAAAAGTTAACCCACTCCCCATATTGTACATGGGATCTTTCTGGCTACCTCAGATTTCTAGCCAGAGGGCTGGGGACGGTGGAAGGCTATTGGACTAGAGGTTGTATTGAGTGAACTCCTCAAGGTGGGTGTGCTTGTCCTGGCTTGTTGCTCGAAAGCTCTGTAATAAGGTTATTTTAGTAAAAGGGTGTGTGTGGCATATATTAAATAATAAGACTAATGTACTGTATAATGACAATGTGTAGGTGTTCATTGTTGGGAAAAAGGTGTATAAGTAAAAAGTGAAAGTTTCCTTTGCAGGTTAAAAGAAGCCAAGAAGGGAAGAAGCACAAAGAACAGAATGAATTAACTGAAAAAATAAAATAAAATAAAATAGCAAGCTCAGGCTATAGATAAGACACTGACTCCATTCAAGGACACTGCTCACAGTTAAGACTTGGTTAACAACCAGGAAAAGGAGGGCTTGAATTTGCCCATGCAGCTATGAGATCTGAAAAACACTGCCAGGCACTAATGAAATGTGTTAAGTTTTTTTTCTCACAGGTAAGGAAGCGCTACCCAAAGACCCTAGCAGCCCTGCCACTCCTTGGAACCAGGAGACGGGATTGATGTAAAGGTCCACCAACGAAAGACTGCCTTGGCTCCATGCTGGAAAGGCCCTTAAGTCCTGATGACTACCAACACCGCTGTGAAGTACCAAAGACTGACTGCTTGGACCCAAGATTCTCACTGCAAAAAGACCCCTCCACATTGGGAGAATTCTCCTACTGATGATTAGCCTATTTCACCTTCTAGCTCCACTGTGCCTTCTGGACAGTAGGGAAAAAGTACAAGGTGAAGTGCTAGTAGCCTCTCCCTTATCCACTGACAGATCTACTGTGCCTTTGAATTTTTCTAGAAAAAGCAAAACCATTACAGGGTGATGTGCTAGTAACCTCTCCCCTATATGATGCTGCACCAAGACTGTTTTGGGAAAGAAGAAGGAACACTCACTCCACTGAAATTGCTAAAGTCCAGGAATTCCTGACTAGAAAGGGCATTAAGAACTGACCCCGGTGAAGAAACAAAGAATTGTACACTGGCAGAAAAAATTTGTGGGACCCATGCTTGGGAATGTGGTATTGATTGGATTTTGGGGTTTATTCTACAGGCTGTGCCCTGTGTTGTGGATAAATTCTTCAGCATGTATTGCTCTCTCTAATTGGATTTTAAATAACAAGTACCCGAAGAGTTTGTTCTGCCACTGGAAATTTTACCTGTATTGAAACCATTCCAGTGACTAATAATGTAACCCCCTCCTATGCTATTAATGTCAATGCCTTTTAAAAGTACCTGAAAATAGTTAAATAACAAATGTAATATAGTACTACACCAAGGAAAGATGGTATTAAATATCACTGAGGCTGGGAAGGCATTGCAGTGGGATCTAGTATGTTTGGAGATTCAGAATTTCCTGAATGACCAGCTGATGGCCATTTGGAGTGATCTTGAGTACCAGACTTGGCCCACTGCCCTTACAGACACATCAGGAGTACCATCTGATCTGTGGTCATGGAGATATACTAAAGACTTTCTGGGTGGAAGTGTAAACATTTACAGTGCTCCTTCCAAGCATTTGGACTGGGGGGTGTGGGCTTCCACATACCGAATCCTGACGGGTCCATGGGGAGGATGCACATGGGACTGGATTATTCACCGAAACATCTGGGAAATTAGACCACTTGGTATACCTAACTGATTTATAGTCAGTGCCCCAATCCCTTAGTTGTCAGACAAACAGGATTCCACTCTTTTGTCCGTGCACTCATTCCTGGATTGTGGGTGGCTAAGCTCAAGAGAGCAGTTGTAAATATTTCTGCAGAGCTTGAAAAAAAACCGCTAATGCATTAATAGACGCTTTCCAAAAGTTGCAACGAAAGACTGATGAAGTAGCAGAAGTAACTTTGCAAAATAGACGTGTGCTAAATGCCATGAATGCTGAATTAGAGAGGGGCTTGTGCTCGCATTGGGGAAAAATGTTGCTTTGCTGTTAATCACTCTGGCTTAATTGACAAAGATTTACAAGCTATTAAGAATGTTGCTGTTGTTTTCCATGCTATATCTCTTGATCACACTTTTAGTTTTAAGGACCTCCACTCAGACCTTGGGTCATGGTTTACTAGCCTCCCCCGTACAATTGTTAAATGGATATGTGTCCCAAGAGTCCCATTATGGTCCTCTAGGGACAAAGGGGGGATTGTTAGGCCCGAATAAAGATATAGCAGACAAAACCAGGTATGCCAACCTGACCAAAGTCAGGCGAACAGAGGTTTGTGGGTAATCCCTGAGTGGAAAACACTGAGAAGCAGCAGCATGTCTCACAAGCGCTGGGAAAAAGTGAGATAAGAGAGAAGCTGCATTCCTGGCATAGTACCAGATGTGCTGTGTTCGGGCAGCTCCTTCGAAGAACTGATAAGAGTCCTAGTTTCCCAGCCTCCTTGTTTTCGCTCCCTGGTTTTGTTCTTTGTTTGTTTTTAACTCCCCTACATTTCTAACTTTAGGCATGCATGTATACTAAAGGTGTCTAGTTTCTAGTTGTTAGAAGAAGGGGGTGGGTTGCTCCAGTGAATAATTTATGACGCGACGGAACTGTCTACATAGGCTTATACTAAGATGTAAAGAGCAGGCTGGTTCTGTCTGGAGACGAGCTGCTCTCTATTGATGCGTGCACTTGTCAATAAAGAGCTTTTGATCGGACCTTGCTGGTGTTGCCTGTCTCTCTCGCGGTCAGACAACGAACTTTGCCGTCTGGGTTAGAGTCCCTGACATAAGTATAATCTAATATCTCATTGAAAGGTGACAGGGCCAGAAAGAGTTAATTAACTCACCTCACCGACTGACCTGACCCGTGGGTGAACCTTAAAAACTGGTTAACAAGATATGTAAATGAACAGAGCTTTGAAATGCAAGTCTGCAGTGTTAGAGGTAGAAGGGGAGGTGTTTGCTCAGGTCTTGTGATGTCAGCAAACAAGTCTTGTCTGTTGCTATTGTTTTAATTCAAAGAGCAAAGAAGAATATTAACATTTATGATGATACTTGAGTGAAATAGTATTATTGTCTGTGTCTCTTTGAAGGTTGTGGTAATCTGTATCTGAACTGTTTGATGGATGTACTAATTGCCAGGATGTTTGGAAGAAGAGTTAAGCCTATTGTTTTCTCAGGCTGAAAGGCTGCTGGAAATGTTTAAGAACCTGGGACATGATCCTTCTTCATCTCAGATCTGCTTTGGGTTTCACGAGGGGGAAACCTTAAGCCACAAGGATTGAGATCCCCAGTCATTGACTGGAGCCACCCTGAATATGGACATTGGATTATAACCTATGGACTATTTCTAAAAGGACTTTTGGCAACTACAAGCTCATCTCTACTTTGTATCTGAACCTCAAAAATTGAATTCAAGTCTATATGTCTATGAATCTTTTAACCAACACTCACTCTCTCTCTTTTCTTTTCTAATAAATTTTAGCTTAGTTAATAAGAATTGGCTATAGCATGTATTTTAGGTAAAATCTAAGTTATAATTGAACCTGGTTATGTGGCTGATCCTTTGGGATCGGAAGAATCTTTTCTTTTATATGATGAAGTAAGATTTTCAGGAATCATCATCATATCTAACAGGTGTGTCTGGACGGAGGCCTGAGGCTGGGTACTTTAAGGGAACTGCGTGGTTTAAACTTCTAAGTAACCAGTGAGGTACTACGGAAGCTGTTTTGTGCTGGCTTGGTAAATCTAAGTATTGAAATAACCAGCAGCGTTTGGGATTTGTCTGCCCTGTTTTGTCTGCAATTCACTCTGATTGAGTGAGCTGAGCTGGCTCCCATGGGCAGCACCATCACACCTACAGCCAGGCTGCAGAGGTCCGGGGGATCTTAGGGGCCTTGGGGTGCACAGATACCTATGTCCAGGCCATAGCGGTCCCTGGGGGGCTTAGAGAGTTTGGGGGGGACACAGATACCAATCTCCATGCTCTAGGGTCCCATGGGGGCTTAGAGGGTTCGTGGGGGGCACATATTCCTACATCCAGGCTGTAGGGTTACCAGGGGGGCTTAGGGGGTTAGTGGGGGGCAAAGATACCTACGTCCAGGCTGGAGGCATCCTGGGAGTCTTAGGGGATTTGTGGGGGCCAAAGACACCTATGATGTCTAGGCTGTAGGGGTACCAGTGGGTTTTAGGGGTTCGAGTGGGCACAGATACGTATGTCCAGGCTGTATCGTTCCCAGGGGGGGTTAGAGGTTTCGTGAGGGGCACAGATATCTACGTCCAGATTGTAGATGTCCCGGGAGGGGGGGGTTAGGGGGGTTGTGGGAGTGCAAATACCTATGTCCAGGCTGTAGGGGTTCCTGGGGGCTTAGAGGGTTTCTGAGGGGCGCATATACCTACGTGCACACTGGAGTGTCGCAAGGGGCTTATGGAGTCTATATGGGGTACAGATACCAATGTTCTGGCTGTATAGGTCCCTCGGGGGCTTAGGGGGTTTGTGGGGGGCACAGATACCTAAGTTCAGGCTGGAGGGATCTCTGAGTGTCTTAGGTGTTTGGTGGGAGGCACAGATACCTACGTCCAGGCTGCAGGGGTCTCGGAGGGGCTTAGGGTCTGTCACGGAGTGTGGGGGAGTCCGGTCCTGCACCCCTCTTCCTGGGACTCACAGTGACTCTCAGCCAGCCAGTAAAACAGAAGGTTTACTGGACAACAGGAGCGAAGGATACAGCAGAGCTTGGAGGCACAAGCAGGACCCCACAATCAAGTCCCTCTAGGGGTTCAGGAAACTTAGTTCCCAGTTTGGGAATCCCTGAATTCCAACCACCCAGACCAAAAGCGAAACTGAACTAACCCAACTCCCTCCAGCTGGCCATTTGCTGTGTCCAGCTTCCCGGGCAAAGGTGCTGACCCCTCCCCGCGCCTAGTTCAGGTTACAGGCTGAGCACGTGTCTGGTCCTAAAGTCACCCCCTGCTCTCCCATCCCCCACACAGACAGTCCCTTCTCCATCACAGTAATGCCCAGAGCATTTCCCGCATGGAGCAATAGTGTCACCATGTGGCCACGCACGGTAACGCACAGAACATTTCCCATATGGAGCAACTGTGACACCGTGTGGCCACGCAGGGTAATGCACAGAGCATCACGCCTATTTATAGGCTGTAGAGGTCCCTGGGGGACTTAGGGGTCATGGGGGGCACAGATAGCTACGTCCAGGCTGGAGACATTCTGGTGGGCATTAGGGGCTTCATGAGGGGCACAAATATCTACGTCAGGGCTGGAGAGGTCCCTGGATGGCTTAGGGGTTTGTGGTGAGCATAGATACATACGTCCATGCTGTAGTGGTCCCTGGGGGTTTAAGGAGTTGGTAAGGGTCACAGAAACCTACGTATGGTCTGGAGGGGTCCCTGGGGGACTTAAGGGTTTGTGGTTGTGCAGATACCTACGTACCGGTTGGATGGCGCCCTGGGGAGCTTAGGGGGTTTGCGTGGCGTACACATAGCTATAACCAGGCTGGTGGGGGCCCTATGGGTCTCAGAAGGCTGGTGGGGGGCAGAGATACCTATGTAGGGACTGGAGAAGTCCTGGGGAGGGCTTTGGGGGTTCCTGGAAGTCACAAATATCTACGTCCAGGCTGGAGGAGTTCTGGGGGTATTAGGGAGTTGTGCGGGGGCACAGATACCTATATCGAGGCTGTAGGGGTCCTGGGGTTGCTTTGGGGAATTTTGGGGTACAGATACCTACTTCCATGCTGTAGGGGTCGCTGGGAGGATCAGTGGGTTCGTGAGGGTGCACAGATATCTACATCCGGTCTATAGGGATCCTGGGGGGGGGCTTAGGGGTTTGTAAGGGGCACAGATACATTCATCCAGGCAAGAGGGGTCCTAGGGACCTTAGGGGATTCATGCTGGGCACAGATACCTGCGTCTAGGCTGGAGGGGTTTTGGGGGTCTTAGGAGGGTTGTGTGGGCACAGATACCTATGTCGATGCTGGAGGGGTCCTGTCATGTCTTAGCGGATTCGTGGGGTCAGAGATACCTACATCTAGGCTGGAGGGGTTCCGGGGGGATTAGGTGTGTTTGAGGAGGGGAACAGATACCTACATCCTGATGGTAGGTGGCCCTGGGTAGCTTAGGCGGTTTTTGTCGGTCACAGATACAAACATCCATGCTGTAGGGGTCCCGAGGGACTTTGTGGGGCTCTAGGGGTCACAGATACCTAGCTACAGTCTGGAAGGTTCCTGTGGGTATTAAGGGGTGTGTGGGGCATACAGATGCCTACATCTGGGCTTGTGGGTTCCCTGGGGGGCTTAGAGGTTTGTGGAGAGCACAGATACCATTATCCAGGCTAGATGGGTTCTGGTGGGATTAGGGGGTTGTGGGGGGCACAGATACCTATGTAAGCAGAAGCAGGATGAACTCTACCCTCACATCTGGTGGTGAATTATGGCAAGTGTGGAAAAGGCTTTCAGGGTCTGATCATGTTTGCATAGACACACTCACCGTGCGTGACACGGCCACGGTAGCCTGGGATGGTTACTTTGGCAGCTATGGTATCCCCAGTTTATTTGTTGTTGTGGTGTGAGATGTGGAGTGTTGTCACCCTGATTGTGTGGATGAGGAACTGTGAAACAGCTTTGAGACAGGGATTCTCACCATCAGTTGAATGGCACTCACTAGACAAGGGAGTGGGCTCCTTGGGTGAGCTAGAGTCACCAATTGCACTTTTTTTCTTTTAACAGTTGAATAGCAGTGTTGATTTTTTATTTTCTTAAAAGTTAAATTTCTAGGTTCTTGAGCTGAAATCACTGAAAAGATGGGTTAGCTTGTGGGGGACTCTGAAACTGTATTGCAGAACACAGTAGTTGGTAGACAGGAGCAGTTTGTGGGAGTGTCCCACGGAGTGAGATGAGTCTAGCAGTTTTGGGGGACAGCTGGAGCAGAACACAGGTCGGCTGGCAGAGCAGCTGGTGGACCGAGCTGAGCAGTTTGTGGGGAAGGCAAAAGCAGAATCCCATGGAGAGGCAGAGCAGTCAGCAGTGGACCACATAAGGTGCCCCTTTCTACTCAGGCTGG
The DNA here is from genome assembly GCF_025201925.1 of Gopherus flavomarginatus. Taxonomy (NCBI): domain Eukaryota; kingdom Metazoa; phylum Chordata; order Testudines; family Testudinidae; genus Gopherus; species Gopherus flavomarginatus. The sequence goes on from NC_066636.1 coordinate 10,356,649, forward strand.
CAGGGGGAAAAACCCTGCAGATAGACTCTTGAACTCTGGGGTTGCGCAACTGTGGGTGATTTTGGGGTTGCTGGACTCTTGAAACGTTGGAGATATTGGACTTTGGAGCCTTGGGGTGATTTGGGGATTGCTGGACTCATGATCCCAGGGAAAAGGACACGGCCTAGTTGAGGTGTTTTCCCAATTTAATGCAATGTTGTTTATCTCACGTTATTAAACATTTTCTGCTACACCCAGACTCTGTGCTTGCGAGAGGGGAAGTATTGCCTCTTTGAGGCACCTAGGAGTGCGTATGTAAAATTTTCCCATGTCACTGGGTGGGGGCTCGAGCTGGTTTGCATTCCATTGTAGGCAAGGGACCCCTATGTATTGAACCCAGTCCTTGCTGCTATCAGTTCAGCCTGGCAGAAGAGTTCCACCTACGTCCAGGCTCAAGGGGTCCCTGGGGGGCTTAGGGAGTTCGTGGGGGGCACAGATATCTAGGTCCAGGCTGTAGGGGGTCGGGAGGGGCTCAGGAGTTCGGTGGGGGCCACAGATACCTACGTCCAGGCTGCAGGGGTCCCAGAGGGACTTAGGGGGTGTCACGTAGTGTGGTGGAATCTGGCCCTGCACCCCTCTTCCTGGGACACACAGTGACTCAGCCAGCCAGTAAAACAGAAGGTTTTTTTGGCCAACAGGAACGAAGGATACAGCAGGGCTTTTGGGCACAACCAGGACCCCTCAATCGAGTCCTTCTGGGGGTTCAGGAAGCTTAGTTCCCAGTTTGGGATTCCCTGAATTCCAACAACCCAGCTCCAAACCAAAACTGAACTAACTCCCTCCAGCCAGCCCCTTCCTTTATTCAGCTTCCTGGGCAAAGCTGCTGACCCCCTCCCAGCTGCCTAGCTTAAGTTACAGGCTTAGGTCCTGTCCCTCACCTATAGTCACCCGCTGCTCTCCCATCCCCCACACAGACAGTCCCCACTCCATCACAGTAATGCCCAGAGCATTTCACGCATGGAGCAACAGTAACTCTGCGTGGCCATGTAGGGTAATGCACAGAGCATTTCCTGCATGGAGCAAGAGTGACACCGTGTGGCCAGGCAGGGTAATGCACAGAGCATTTCCACGCATGGAGCAACAGTGGCACCGTGTGGCCACAGAGGGTAATACACAGAGCATTTCACCGCATGGAGCAACAGTGACACCATGTGGTCACGCAGGGTAATGCACAGAGCATTTCCACGCATGGAGCAACAGTGGCATGGTGTGGCCACGCAGGCTAAAGCATAGAACATTTCCTGCATGGAGCAACAGTGACACCGCGTGGCCACAGAGGGTAATACACAGAGCATTTCCCCGCATGGAGCAACAGTGACACCGCGTGGCCACAGAGGGTAATACACAGAGCATTTCCCCGCATGGAGCAACAGTGACACCATGTGGTGACGCAGGGTAATGCACAGAGCATTTCCTGCATGGAGCAACAGTGACACCATGTGGTTATGCAGGGTAATGCACAGAGCATTTCCTGCATGGAGCAACAGTGACACCATGTGGTCACGCAGGGTAATGCACAGAGCATTTCCCCGCATGGAGCAACAGTGACACCGTGTGGCCACACAGGGTAATGCACAGAGCATCGCACCTACGTGGAGGCTGTAGAGATCCCTCGAGGGCTTACGGGGGTTCGTAGGGTCACAGATATCTACATCCAGTATGGGCGGGACCCTGGGAGAGTTAGCGGGGTTGTGAGGGGCATAGGTACTTGCGTCCAGGCTGTAGAGGTCCTGGTGGGGATTAAAGGCTTCCTGGAGGACAGCAATATCTACGTCCAGGCTGAAGGGGTCCCTGGACGCTTAGGGTGTTGTGATGAGCACAGTGATCCCTGGGGGTATAGGGACTTGGTGAGGGGCACAGATACCTATGTATATCCTGGAGGGGTCCCTGGGGGGGGCTTAGTGGTACTGTAGGAGACACAGATACCTACGTCCAGGCTATAGGCATTCTGGGGGGGCTTAGGGCTTTGGGGGGGCACAGATACCTACATCCAGGCTGTAGGGGTCCCGGGGGGCTTAGGTGGTTTGTGGGGAGGGGCACAGATATGTACATCCAGGCTGGAGAGGTTCCGGAGAGGATTAGGGGTTTTTGCGGATGGCAGAGATACCTATCTCCATACTCTAGGGGTCCCGGGAGGCTTAGGGCTGGATGTGTCCCGAGGAGCTTAGGGGGTTTGTGGGGTGCTCAGACACCTGTGTCCAGGCTGTAGGGAACCCTGGGGGCTTAGGGGGTTCGTGGGGGTCACAGGTAGTTACGTCCAGGCTGAAGGGGTAATGGGAGTGCTTAAGGGATCGGGGCTGACACAGATACCTACGTCCAGGGTCTAGGGGAGGCAGGAGAAGTGAAGCGGCCATGGTGTGCTTTCAAGTAGGGATAATAATGATCCACTCTTACCTACCTCATGGTGGGTGGAGGATGGGGATCCATTGGAGAGTGTCACTAAGAGTAGTGCATAAGATAAGGTGTCCCATCACGTTTACTCAGAGCAGATTATGACATAATAGATTAGCTGAAACAGTCTTTTTTATTTGTATTTTTTTATTTTGGAATTGTTAAGAGCAACAATGACTTAGCTCAGACTGAAGCATCTTATCTAATTTTCAAGATCTAAGTGTCTCCTCCTTGTGTGTGATGACACAATTTAACACACTGTGACAAACAGGAGATGCTTTTGTTTTGCAACAAAATCTTTTTGCAAAGAACTTCCATCTCACTTGTTATGATTCTGAGAAACAAACTGGTTTAGTCTGAATGGGATATTTGGACAGAAACGGTTGGAATGAAATTTTCCCACCATCCCAGATCCTGAGCTCTATCCCTGCCTCTGGGGGGATTTGTTGTCTGTTAGAACAGGAGTCTGACTGGCGGCTTCTCTTTCTGGCTCTGCCACCGCCTTCCTGTGTAGGCCCTTGGGTAGGTCACCTCCCTTCTCTGTACCTCAGGCTCCTCCCATTTGTCCAATGGGAACAGGGACAGTTCTCGAATTCTGGGCAGTTGTGAGCCTGAGTGAGAAAAGGGGTGTTGAAGCCCTCTGTGAAGAAGAAAGGGGAGTTTCACGGTGTTTTTGCACCAAGGAATTCTAAACCAAAACTGAACTAACTTCCTAGAGTCCTTCTGGGGGTTCAGGAAGCTTAGTTCCCAGTTTGGGATTCTCTGAATTCCAACTACCCAGCTCCAAACCAAAACAGAACTAACTCCCTCCAGCCGACCCCTTCCTGTGTCCATCTTCCCGGGGTAAGGTGCTCACTCTCTCAGCCCTGCCTAGCTCGAGTTACAGGCTTAGGTCCTGTCCCTCACCTAAAGTCACCCCCTGCTCTCCCATCCCCCACACAGACAGTCCCCACTTCATCACAGTAATGCCCAGAGCATTTCCCGCATGGAACAACAGTGACACCATGTGGCCACACAGGGTAATACCCAGAGCATTTCCTGAATGGAGGAACAGTGTCACCATGTGGCCATGCAGGGTAATGCCCAGAGCATTTCCTGCATGGAGCAACAGTGACACTGTGTGGCCACTCAGGGTAATGCACAGAGCATCACACCTATGTAGAGGCTGTAGAGATCCCTGGGGGCTTAGGGGTCATGGGAGGTACAGATAGCTACGTCCAGGCTGGAGGCATTCTGGGGGGTTTATGGGGGTTCGTAGGGTCACAGATACCTACGTCCAGGATGGTCGGGACTCTGGGGGAGTTAGGGGGGTTGTGGGGGGCATAGGTACTTGCGTCCAGGGTGTAGAGGTCCTGGTGGGGATTAAGGGCTTCCTGGAGGACACCAATATCTACGTCCGGGCTGGAGAGGTCCCTGGATGGCTTAGAGGTTGTGGTGAGCACAGTGATACCTGGGAGTTTAGGAACTTGGTGAGGGGCACAGATACCTATGTTTGTCCTGGAGTGGTCCCTGGGAGGGCTTAGTGGTATTGTAGGGGACACAGATACCTACGTCCAGGCTATAGGCATTCTGGGGGGGCTTAGGGCTTTGGGGGGGCACAGATACCTACATCCAGGCTGGAGGGGTCCCGGGGGGCTTAGGGGGGTTGTGGGGGGCACAGCTATGTACGTCCAGGCTGGAGAGGTTCCAGGGAGTATAAGGAATTTTTGTGAACAGCAGAGATACCTATCTCCAGGATCTAGGAGTCCCTGGGGGGCTTAGGGTTTTTTTGGGAGGCACAGATAACTATGTCCAGGTTGGAGTGGTTCCTGGGGGGTTTAGGGGGTTCCTGGGGGGCACAGATACCTAGGTCCATGCTGTAGGGGTCCCCGGGTGGATTAGGGGTTTTCTGAGGGGTACAGATACATACGTCTAGGCTGTAGGGGTCCCTGGGAGGCTTAGGGGGTTTGTGGGGGGCATCGATACCTAAGTCCAGGCAATAGGGCTTCCAGGGGGAATTAGTGTGTTGGGGGGGCACAGATACCTAGAACCAGGCTGGAGGGTTCCCGATGGGGGGGGTCTTAGGCAGTTTGTGTTCGGCAAAGATACCTACCTCCAGGCTGGAGGGGTGTCTCGGCACTTAGGGATTGTTGGGGGGCACAGATACCTCCGTCCAGGCTGGAGGGTCCCTGGGGAGCTTAGCGGGTTCGTAGGGAGCACAGATACCTAAATCCAGGCTGGAGGGATCCAGGGGGGGCTTATGGGGTTCAGGGGGCACAGATACTTATCTCTAGGCTATAGGGGTCCCTGGTGGGCTTAGGAGGTTTTGGGGGGCCCCAGATACCTAAGTCCATGCTGTAGGGGTCCCTACAGGTGCTTATGGGTTCATGGGGTGCACAGATACTTATGTCCAGGCTGGAGGGGGCAGGGGGGGTTGGGGTTTCATGGGGGGCACAGATACGAATCTCCAGGCTGTAGGAGTCCCGGGGGGCTGTGGGGGTACAGATACCTACATCTAGGCTGGAGGGGTCCTGGGGGGTATAGAGGGTTTGTGGGGGGCACAGATACCTAGGTACAGGCTGTCGGTGTCCCGAGGAGATGAGGCGGTTCACTGGGGGCTCAGATACATCCAGGCTGGATGTGTCCCGAGGAGCTTAGGGGGTTTGTGGGGTGCTCAGACACCTGTGTCCAGGCTGTAGGGATCCCTGGGGGCTTAGGGGGTTCGTGGGGGTCACAGGTAGTTACGTCCAGGCTGAAGGAGTAATGGGAGTGCTTAAGGGATCGGGGCTGACACAGATACCTACGTCCAGGGTCTAGGGGTCCCGAGGGGATTGGGGGTTGAGGGGGGAACAGATACCTACGTCATAGCTGGAGGTGTCTTGGGTGGTTTAGGAGGTTCGTTGGAGTCACAGATACCTAAGTCCAGGCTGTAGGGGTTCCTGGGGCATTCAGGGATTTCTGGGGGTCACAGATACCTACGTGCAGACTAGAGGGGTCCCAGAGGTCTTAGGAGAATTATGGGGGTCACAGATACCTACATGCAGACTGGAGGGGTCTTGGAGCGCTTAGGAGATTTATGGGGGGGCACAGATACCAACATACTGGCTGTAAAGGTCCCTGGGGGGCTTTGTGGGTTCGGGGGGTACAGATACCAATGTCCTGGCTGTAGATGTTCCTGGGGTACATAGAGGGGCTGTGGTTGCACATAACCCTACATCCAGGCTGTCGGGGTCCCGGGGGCCCCTGGCCAAATTGGGTCCCCCTGGAAAAGTCTCCCTCACGGTGGCCCCAGGGCTGGAGGAGCTCCCACTCCCTGATATGGCGCAGAGGCTGCAGCAGGGGCACAGAGCTTCTCTGGTGTCAGGGCCACAGCGGGGCAGGGGTAAAGGAGTGAGACCACAGAAGCTCTGTGCCCCTGCTGCAGCCCCCAGGTAATAGAAGGGAGTGGGAGCTCTTCCAGCCCTGAGGCCACCGTGGAGGAACATCTACAGCCAGGACATTGGTATCTGTCATACATTAGAAGCAAGAGGAAGACTAAGGACAGGGTAGGCCCACTGCTCAGTGAGGAGGGGGAAACAGTAACGGGAGACTTGGAAATGGCAGAGATGCTTAATGACTTCTTTGTTTCAGTCTTCACTGAGAAATCTGAAGGAATGTCTAGTATAGTGAATGCTTACGGGAAGAGGGTAGGTTTAGAAGAGAAAATAAGGAAAGAGCAAGTAAAAAATCACTTAGAAAAGTTAGATGCCTGCAAGTCACCAGGGCCTGATGAAATGCATCCTAGAATACTCAAGGAGTTAATAGAGGAGGTATCTGAGCCTCTAGCTATTATCTTTGGGAAATCATGGGAGACGGGGGAGATTCCAGAAGACTGGAAGGGGGCAAATATAGTGCCCATCTATAAAAAGGGAAATAAAAACAACCCAGGAAACTACAGACCAGTTAGTTTAACTTCTGTGCCAGGGAAGATAATGGAGCAGGTAATCAAAGAAATCATCTCCAAACACTTGGAAGGTGGTAAGGTGATAGAGAATAGCCAGCATGGATTTGTAAAGAACAAATCGTGTCAAACTAATCTGATAGCGTTCTTTGATAGGATAACGAGCCTTGTGGATAAGGGAGAAGCGGTGGATGTGATATACCTAGACTTTAGTAAGGCATTTGATACGGTCTCGCATGATATTCTTATAGATAAAGTAGGAAAGTACAATTTAGATGGGGCTACTATAAGGTGGGTGCATAACTGGCTGGATAACCGTACTCAGAGAATATTTGTTAATGGCTCCCAATCCTGCTGGAAAGGTATAACAAGTGGGGTTCCGCAGGGGTCTGTTTTGGGACCGGTTCTGTTCAATATCTTCATCAACGATTTAGATGTTGGCATAGAAAGTACGCTTATTAAGTTTGCGGATGATACCAAACTGGGAGGGATTGCAACTGCTTTGGAGGACAGGGTCAAAATTCAAAATGATCTGGACAAATTGGAGAAATGGTCTGAGGTAAACAGGATGAAGTTCAATAAAGATAAATGCAAAGTGCTCCACTTAGGAAGGAACAATCAGTTTCACACATACAGAATGGGAAGAGACTGTCTAGGAAGGAGTATGGCAGAAAGAGATCTAGGGGTCGTAGTGGACCACAAGCTTAATATGAGTCAACAGTGTGATACTGTTGCAAAAAAAGCAAACGTGATTCTGGGATGCATTAACAGGTGTGTTGTAAACAAGACACGAGAAGTCATTCTTCCGCTTTACTCTGCGCTGGTTAGGCCTCAACTGGAGTATTGTGTCCAGTTCTGGGCACCACATTTCAAGAAAGATGTGGAGAAATTGGAGAGGGTCCAGAGAAGAGCAACAAGAATGATTAAAGGTCTTGAGAACGACCTATGAAGGAAGGCTGAAGGAATTGGGTTTGTTTAGTTTGGAAAAGAGAAGACTGAGAGGGGACATGATAGCAGTTTTCAGGTATCTAAAAAGGTGTCATCAGGAGGAGGGAGAAAACTTGTTCACCTTAGCCTCCAATGATAGAACAAGAAGCAATGGGCTTAAACTGCAGCAAGGGAGATTTAGGTTGGACATTAGGAAAAAGTTCCTAACTGTCAGGGTAGTTAAACACTGGAATAGATTGCCTAGGGAAGTTGTGGAATCTCCATCTGTGGAGATATTTAAGAGTAGGTTAGATAAATGTCTATTAGGGATGGTCTAGACAGGATTTAGTCCTGCCATGAGGGCAGGGGACTGGACTCGATGACCTCTCGAGGTCCCTTCCAGTCCTAGAGTCTATGAGTCTATGAGTAATCTGTGCCCCCCATAAACCACCTAATCCCCACGGGAACCCCTACAGCCAGGATGTTGGTATCTGTCCCACTATAAATCTCCTAAGCCCTCTGGAACCCTTCCAGTCTGAACGTAGGTATCTGTGACCCCCAGAAATCCCCGAATACCCCAGGAACCCCTACAGCCTGGACTTAGGTATCTGTGACTCCAACGAACCTCCTAAACCACCCAGGACCCCTTCAGCTAGGACGTAGGCATCTGTTCCCCCCTCAACCCCCAATCCCCTCGGAACCCCTAGACCCTGGACGTAGGTATCTGTGTCCGCCCCGATTCCCTACGCACCCCCATTACCCCTTTAGCCTGGACGTAGGTATCTGTACTCCCACAAACCCCCTAAACGTCCCAGCGACCCCTTCAGCCTGGAAGTCCCTATCTGTGACACCCACGAACCTCTAACCTCTCAGGGATCCCTACAGCCTGGACACAGGTGTCTGAGCACCCCACAAACCCCCTAAGCTCCTCGGGACACATCCAGCCTGGATGTATCTGAGCCCCCAGTGAACCGCCTAATCTCCTCGGGACACCGACAGCCTTTACCTAGGTATCTGTGCCCCCCACAAACCCCCTATAACCCCCAGGACCCATCCAGACTAGATGTAGGTATCTGCACCCCCACAGCCTCCCTGGGACTCCTACAGCCTGGAGGTTTGTATCTGTGTCCCTCATGAAACCCCAACCCCCCCGTCCCCTCCAGACTGGACATAAGTATCTGTGCACCCCACGAACCCATAAGCAGCTGTAGATACGCCTACAGCATTGACTTAGGTATCTAGGGCCCCCCAAAACCCCCTAAGCCCACCAGGGACCCCTATAGCCTAGAGATAAGCATCTGTGCTCCCTGAACCCCATAAGCCCCCCCTGGACCCATCCAGTCTGGACTTAGGTATCTGTGCCCCACATGAACCCGCTAAGCCCCCCAGGGACCCTCCAGCCTGGATGGAAGTATCTGTGCCCCCACAACCCCTAAGTGCCGAGAAACCCCTCCAGCCTGGAGGTAGTTATCTGTGCCCAACAGAAACCGCTTTAGCCCCCACAGGGACCACTCCAGCCTGGATGCAGATATCTGTGCCCAACACAAACGGCGTAAGCCCCCCCCCCAGAACCCTCCAGCCTGAACCTAGGTATCTGTGCCCCGCCAACACACTAATTCCCCCTGGAAGACCTATTGCCTGGAAGTAGGTATCTCTGCCCCCCACAAACCCCCTAAGCCTCCTAGGGACCCCTACAGCCTAGACGTAGGTATCTCTGCCACCCAGAAAACCCCTAATCCACCCAGGGAACCCTACAGCATGGACCTAGATATCTGTGCCCCCCAGGAACTCCCTATACCCCCCAGGAACCACTCCAACCTGGACATAGATATCTGTGCCTCCCAAAAAACCCTAAGCCCCCCGGGACCCCTAGAGTATGGAGATAGGTATCTCTGCCATCCGCAAACAACCCTAATCCTCTCCGGAACCTCTCCAGCCTGGATGTACATATCTGTGCCCCTCCCCACAAACCACCTAAGCCCCCCGGGACCCCTACAGCCTGGATGTAGGTATCTGTGCCCCCCAAAGCCCTAAGCACCCCAGAATGCCTATAGCCTGGACGTAGGTATCTGTGTCTCCTACAGTTCCACTAAGCCCCCCCCCAGGAACCCCTCCAGGACATACATAGGTATCTGTGCCCCTCACCAAGTCCCTATACCCCCAGGGATCACTGTGCTCACCACAACCCCCTAAGCGTCCAGGGACCCCTTCAGTCTGGACGTAGATATTGCTGTCCTCCAGGAAGCCTTTAATCCCCACCAGGACCTCTACAGCCTGGATGCAAGTACCTATGCCCCTCACAACCCCCCTAACTCTCCCAGGGTCCCGCCCATACTGGATGTAGATATCTGTGACCCTACGAACCCCCATAAGCCCTCGAGGGATATCTACAGCCTCCACGTAGGTGCGATGCTCTGTGCATTACCCTGCGTGGCCACACGATGCCACTGTTGCTCCATACAGGAAATAATCTGTGTATTACCCTGCATGGCCACACAGTGTTACTGTTGCTCCATGCGCGAAATGCTCTGGGCATTACTGTGATGGAGTGGGGACTGTCTGTGTGGGGGATGGGAGAGCAGCGGGTGACTTTAGGTGAGGGACAGGACCTAAGCCTGTAACTTAAGCTAGGCAGCTGGGAGGGGATCAGCACCTTTGCCCAGGAAGCTGAATAAAGGAAGGGGCTGGCTGGAGGGAGTTAGTTCAGTTTTGGTTTGGAGCTGGGTTGTTGGAATTCAGGGAATCCCAAACTGGGAACTAAGCTTCCTGAACCCCCAGAAGGACTCGATTGAGGGGTCCTGGTTGTGCCCAAAAGCCCTGCTGTATCCTTCGTTCCTGTTGGCCAAAAAAACCTTCTGTTTTACTGGCTGGCTGAGTCACTGTGTGTCCCAGGAAGAGGGGTGCAGGGCCAGATTCCACCACACTACGTGACACCCCCTAAGTCCCTCTGGTACCCCTGCAGCCTGGACGTATGTATCTATGCTCACCACAACCCCCTAAGCCATCCAGGGACCTCTCCAGCCCTGACGTAGATATTTGTGCCCCTCATGAAACCCCTAATGCCCACCAGAATGTCTCCAGCCTGGACGTAGCTATCTGTGCCCCCCACGACCCCTAAGCCACCCAGGGATCTCTACAGCCTCTACATAGGCGTGATGCTCTGTGCATTACCCTGCATGGCCACATGTTGTCACTGTTCCTCTATGAGAGAAATGCTCTGTGCATTACCCTGCGTGGCCACATGGAATCACTGTTGCTCCATCCAGGAAATGCTCTGGGCATTTCCCTGCATGGCCACATGGTGTCACTGTTGCTCCATGCGGGAAATGCTCTGTGCATTACCCAGTGTGGCCACACGGTGTCACTGTGGCTCCATGCGGGAAATGCTCTGTGCATTACTGTGATGGAGAAGGGACTGTCTGTGCGGGGGATGGGAGAGCAGGGGGTGACTTTAGGACCGGACACGTGCTCAGCCTGTAACCTGAGCTAGGCGGGGGGAGGGGTCAGCACCTTTGCCCGGGAAGCTGGACACAGCAAATGGCCAGCTGGAGGGAGTTGGGTTAGTTCAGTATCGGTTTTGGTCTGGGTGGTTGGAATTCAGGGATTCCCAAACTGGGAACTAAGTTTCCTGAACCCCTAGAAGGACTTGATTGTGGGGTCCTGCTTGTGCCTCCAAGCTCTGCTGTATCCTTCGCTCCTGTTGTCCAATTAACCTTCTGTTTTACTGGCTGGCTGAGAGTCACTGTGAGTCCCAGGAGGAGGGGTGCAGGACCGGACTCCCCCACACTCCGTGACAGACCCTAAGCCCCTCCGAGACCCCTGCAGCCTGGACGTAGGTATCTCTGCCTCCCACCAAACACCTAAGACACTCAGAGATCCCTCCAGCCTGAACTTAGGTATCTGTGCCCCCCACAAACCCCCTAAGACCCCGAGGGACCTATACAGCCAGAACATTGGTATCTGTACCCCATATAGACTCCATAAGCCCCTTGCGACACTCCAGTGTGCACGTAGGTATATGTGCCCCTCAGAAACCCTCTAAGCCCCCAGGAACCCCTACAGCCTGGACATAGGTATTTGCACTCCCACAACCCCCCTAAACCCCCCCTCCCGGGACATCTACAATCTGGACGTAGATATCTGTGCCCCTCACGAAACCTCTAACCCCCCCTGGGAACGATACAGCCTGGACATACGTATCTGTGCCCACTCGAACCCCTAAAACCCACTGGTACCCCTACAGCCTGGACATCATAGCTGTCTTTGGCCCCCACAAATTCCCTAAGACTCCCAGGATGCCTCCAGCCTGGACGTAGGTATCTTTGCCCCCCACTAACCCCCTAAGCCCCCCTGGTAACCCTACAGCCTGGATGTAGGAATATGTGCCCCCCACGAATCCTCTAAGCCCCCATGGGACCCTAGAGCATGGAGATTGGTATCTGTGTCCCCCCCAAACTCTCTAAGCTCCCCAGGGACCGCTATGGCCTGGACATAGGTATGTGTGCACCCCAAGGCCCCTAAGATCCCCCGGACCTCTGCAGCCTGGCTGTAGGTGTGACGGTGCTGCCCGTGGGAGCCAGCTCAGCTCACTCAATCAGAGTGAATTGCAAACAAAACAGGGCAGACAAATCCCAAACGCTGCTGGTTATTTCAATACTTAGATTTACCAAGCCAGCACAAAACAGGTTCTGTAGTACCTCACTGGTTACTTAGAAGTTTAAACCACGCAGTTCCCTTAAAGTACCCTGCCTCAGGCCTCTGTCCAGACACACCTGTTAGATATGATGATGATTCCTGAAAATCTTACTTCATCATATAAAAGAAAAGATTCTTCCGATCCCAAAGGATCAGCCACAAAACCAGGTTCAATTATAACTTAGATTTTACCTAAAATACATGCTATAGCCAATTCTTATTAACTAAGCTAAAATTTATTAGAAAAGAAAAGAGAGAGAGTGAGTGTTGGTTAAAAGACTCATAGACATATAGACTTGAATTCAATTTTTGAGGTTCAGATACAAAGTAGAGATGAGCTTGTAGTTGCCAAAAGTCCTTTTAGAAATAGTCCATAGGTTATAATCCAATGTCCATATTCAGGGTGGCTCCAGTCAATGACTGGGGATCTCAATCCTTGTGGCTTAAGGTTTCCCCCTCTTGAAACCCAAAGCAGATCTGAGATGAAGAAGGATCGTGTCCCAGGTCCTTAAACATTTCCAGCAGCCTTTCAGCCTGAGAAAACAATAGGCTTAACTCTTCTTCCAAACATCCTGGCAATTAGTACATCCATCAAACAGTTCAGATACAGATTACCACAACCTTCAAAGAGACACAGACAATAATACTATTTCACTCAAGTATCATCATAAATGTTAATATTCTTTTTTTGCTCTTTGAATTAAAACTATAGCAATAGACAAGACTTGTTTGCTGACATCACAAGACCTGAGCAAACACATCCCCTTCCACCTCTAACACTGCAGACTTGCATTTCAAAGCTCTGTTCATTTACATATCTTGTTAACCAGTTTTTAAGGTTCACCCACGGGTCAGGTCAGTCGGTGAGGTGAGTTTATTAACTCTTTCTGGCCCTGTCACCTTTCAATGAGATATTAGATTATACTTATAATGTCACAGTCTCGGTGAGTTGACTGCTGCAGCTCCCCGTAGACTCTGCCTGCGCCTCTCACCGAGCTGGAGTACAGCAGGCGAGGGGAGAGCACTCAATGTATTGCATCTACAGTAGACGCGATATATCAACCCCAGCTGGATCGATCGCTGCCCACCGATTCGGCAGGTGGTATAGACATACCCCGAGTATCTGGTGATCGGAGCTGGACCCCCGAGGGGGACACATTGAAGGAACTCAGGGGTTAAGGTGCCTCTATTGTCAACTGTCAGGGCTGCTGTGGCTCAGAGGAGGGTGCTTGACTGCCTGGCAGGCTGCCTGGCAGGCTTAGGAGCCGCAAGCCTTGGAGGTGGGAGAAGTGAAGCGGCCACGGCGTGCTCGGGGTGCTCGTGCTTGGAGCAGGGGTGAGCTCGGGCGACGGGGGTGCCGCAGGGCAGAGCAGGAGAGTTGCCACAAGAGGGGAGCCTCAGGGTGGAGGGGGGAGCTGCCACGGGTGGGGCGCCTCAAGGCAGGGGTGCGGGGGGGGGAGGGTGCAAGGTGGAAGTTTCGCCTAGGGCATGAAACTTCCTTGCACCGGCCCTGCCCCACGCCCTGCCTGCAGCCAGCCCTGCACCCCCTGCCCTGCCCTGCCGGCAGTCAGCCTCTGTCTCCAGCCAGCCCTGAACCTTCTGCTTTGCCTGCACCAGCCGCATCCTCCCTGCCCTGTCTCCAGCCAACCCCTGATGCACCCCCCTGCCTGAAGCCAGCCAGCCACGCAGCCCTTGCCCTGCCTGAAGCCAGACCCTACCTCCAGCCAACCCCACATCCACTGGTGCCCTGCACTTCCCAGGGCAGTAACCCTGCACATCTGCTTCAATGAGGGGGGCAGGGAGCAGCTGGGACCCACACATGTGCACACCCTAGGGTGACCAGACAGCAAGTGTGAAAAATCGGGACGGCGTGGGGGGTAATAGGATCCTAGATAAGACCCCAAAATTCGGACTGTCCCTATAAAATTGGGACATCTGGTCACCACAGCACACCCCCAGGACTCCTGAGTTCCATTGCTGGGTTTCCTATTGGTTCCTCTGCTGGTTGTTTTCCTTTTTCTGGGGACTTTGGGCAAGTTGCTCCCCACTCTCGGGCTCTGTCCCCAGCAGTCAAATGGGGATTTCAAAGCTTCCCGCTATTGGAAAGTGCTGGGAGAATCCCCCAGCAAAAGCTGTTCTGACAGTGCTAAGCAGCATCTGACCATTCAAGGTCGGAGCTCACTGCCCAGGAGGTGTGCTTGGCTCTGGGGTTTCACTTCAGCCCAGTGTAGAGAGAGAGCCCTAACCATGGAGTTTGGCTCAAGAAGACCAAGTCTCCAATTTGTTAAGGGTGTTTTGAATTTCAATCCTGTGCTCCAAAGTGCTTGGTGTCAGTTGTAAACTTTAGGAGCATGCTCTCCACTCCATTTTCCAAATCATTCATGAAAATATAGAATAGTACCTGACACCGGACTGATCCCTGCCAGACCCACTAGGTTCACCCTCCCCGTTGGGCAGCTAAACATGGAGAAGGGCTCCTGGAGTCTTGGCTTTCAACCAGCTCTGCACCCACATTACACTGATTGCAGCTGGACTACATTTCCCTCATTTGCTTCTGAGAATGTCCTATGGGACTGTGTCAAAAGCCTTAGTAACACCAAGCTAGATCCCATCTATTGTTTACTCACCTCTACCAGGCCCAGAACCCTGCCAAAGAAGGAAAGAGGATTGGTTTGGAATGATTTGTTCTTGACAATTCCACGCTCACTAGTCATAAGAACCAAATCATCCTGTAGGTGCTGCTGACAAACTGAGTGTTTAAGAAGGTATTGCAGGATCTCTCCAGCTATGGCAGTCAGGCTAGCTAGTCTGTAAGTCCCAGAGGTCTTTTTGTTCCCCTTTGAAAGATAGGTCCTGTCTTGTTCATGGATGGGAAGATGTTCTTTTTCAGGGGTCTCAGACGAGAACTGGGGCACAACACCTGGTTTGTTAAGGCCACAAAAACGGAGGCAGGAACCTCTTCTCTGCTGCTGGCAAAGAACCACAGGTACCTAAAAGATAGGGACTCACATCTTTGAATGGGCTTTAAAAAGGCAGTGGTTAATAAGTTTGGCCCTGACCATTTCTTGTTTTCACAGACTAGACAATTTAGCAAACTTTAGAATTCCTTGGTGCTAAACACTGTGAAACTCCCCTTTCTCCTTCACAGAGGGCTTTAATACCCCTTATCTCACTTGGGCTCTAAACTGCCCATAGTTCGAGAACTGTTCCTGTTCCGATTGGACAGATGGGAGAAGCGAAGTGACCTATCCAAGGCCTACACAACAAGGCGATGGCAGAGCCAGAAAGAGAAGCAACCAGTTTTGACTCCTGTTCTAACAGATGAAAACACCCCAGAGCCCAGGAATCGAGATGGTGGGAAAATTTCATTCAAACCGTTTCTGTCCGAAAATCCCATTTAGACTAAACCAGTTTGTTTCTCAAAATCATAACAAGTGGGATGAAAGATCTTTGCAAAAATATTTTGTTGCAAAACAAAAGCATCTCCTCTTTGTCAGAGTGTGTTAAATTGTCTCCTCGCACACAAAGAGGAGACACTTACATCTCAACCATTAGATAAGATGCTTCAATCTGAGCTAAGTCGTTGCTACTATTAACAATTTCAAAATAAAAAAATACAAATAAAATAGACTATTTCAGCTAATCTATTATGTCATAATCTGGGAAACTTCATATTATGCACTACTTCTAGTGACACTCCCAAATGGATCCGCATCCTTCACCCACCATGAGGTAGGTAAGAGCGGATCATTATTATCCCTACTTGAAAGAGGGAGAAGCTCAGGCTGAGAAAGGAGAATTGACTTGTCTTAGGTCACACAGCCCATCAGAGGCACTGTTGGGAATAGGACCGAAGAGCCCTGATTTTCAAACAAACCATCGGATCTTGAATTTCAGACATTGAATGACCTGAATACTGTGCTCTCAGATGAGCTCCAGACCAACAACAGTGACAGTAATTATCCAGCAAGTATTTGAGGAGAACTGCAATGTTAGAGGGAATCATCAACTGCTCAGAGACAATTAATGCAGAGAAGCAGCAAAATTAATCAAAGATAGAACTGGTTCTGACTTATTTACTTGATCTTAAAAGAGAAGAACAAGGACCTGAGTCTCCTCCCTGTCAATATCCCCCTGCTCAACCAATCAGGGTAGAGACGAAGGACGGGAGGCTGAGGGTTCTCACCAGAGAGCCCAAAGGATGGCCCAGGTCACCAGTGGGGATCACTGCCCGAGCACTATTTCAGTCCCACATTTTTGGGTGGACCTTCCATAGTGGGAGCTGCAGAGGACTTCCCTGCAACACACACATACACACATCCGTCCTGTTGTTGGGAAGGGAACAGGAGAAAGGACAAAAGAAGCAAGAGAAGAAGAGGAGGGAGGGATGGAGGAAGAGGTGAAACAAAAAGGACAAACCCTAATGTCCCCAGCGATTCTAAGGGACAAAATCCCAGGTGCGCAATAAAATTCTGCCTCCTTAAGCTCGTGTTTTCCATGCCTAGAATTCACTTGTCACCAGATAGATCAGACTGAACAGGTTTCAAACCTCCAGGAGGCTCTTATCTTCTAAACAGGGACGGCTGTTTTCTAGTAAAATCACTACAAGGGAAGGAGGAAACTCGAAAGAGGTTCCTCCTGGCGCTCACGTCCATGACCCCAAATTATCTCTCAGTCCTCAAAGGGAGACCTGGAGAAGGAAACGTGCTGAAGCAAAGCCACAGAGGTCTCTGAGTTTTCCCTGGTCCCTCGCCCCTGTCCTGCCTGGCTGATGTCAGCATCTCTCTGTGAGGTCACCACCTCCCCACCACCTTTGACCAATAGTCTGAGGTCCTGCAAAAGGCCTTTGTGATGTCACTGCCACACCCCTCCCTTGCTGGGCTAATGTCCTGCCCCTGGCCAGGCACTTTGGAGGTTTGAGCTACTCCCTGTGGATCACCCCACTCAAGGAGCGTTCGTTCTAGGCAGCAAGCCGGCTAGACAGGAAAACATCAGACGCTGCTCCCAATGCTACACTCAGTTTTTCAGAAATTAGTCGACTTCATGGTCAGAAGACACCATTAGAGCATCTAACCTGCATATCACAGGCC
This sequence comes from Gopherus flavomarginatus, assembly GCF_025201925.1. Lineage (NCBI taxonomy): Eukaryota > Metazoa > Chordata > Testudines > Testudinidae > Gopherus > Gopherus flavomarginatus. The sequence continues at coordinate 10,373,710 of NC_066636.1, forward strand.
TCCTGTATGACATAACAGCTACTTTGGGGGCAAACACATTCCAGAAAGGCATCTAGTCTTCATTAAATGACATCAGGAGATGGTGAATCCACCACTTTCCTTGGTAGCTTGCTCCTGTGGTGAATCATCCTCGCTGTTGACTATTGTGCCTCAGTTGTAATATGAATTTGTCTCTTTTCACTTTCCAGCCATTGGGTCTTGTTATGCCTTTCTCTGCTCCATTCAAGAGCCCGTAAATACCCAATTTTTTCTTTCCATTAAGGCCCTTCAACATTTCAATGAAATCACCTTTCAATCTTCTTTTGATAAGCTAAACAGGTTGAACTCTTTCAATAGCTCACTGGAAGGCATTTTTCTCCAGCCCTCAGAACATTTGGTGGCTCTTTGCTGCCCTAGCTCCAATTTCACAACATATTTTTCAAATGAGGATACCAGAACTGGAGGCAGTATAAAGGTTGTATAAAGGTAAAATTAAATAGGTTGCAGAGAAGTTTTTTTTAATTTCGGCTTTTGTTGCTAAAAATTTTGTCTCTCTGCGGTGAGAAAAAACACTCCCCGAATGCCAAAATTTGAGCCATGAAAAGCGGCAGTGTGAACAGCGCATCATAGGTGGAGCTGTGCTCCCGGTGACAAAGCTCCTGCCCCTCATTGGAGGTAGCTTGGCTTTGTTGTCGGGGAAGCTCTCTCTCAGCGATAAGGACGGCCACACAGCGCACCTTACAATGGCATGGTTAGAGTGGCACAGCTGCACCGTGGTAAGGTGCGCGGTGTAGACACAGCCTCAGAGCTGGGGAAAGCCGACAGGCGCTGAGGAGCACAGGGTTCAGACAGAGACATCCGGTAGGAGAGGAACTATTCACAGGGATTCTCTATAGCCTAGTAAGGTGGAGAGGATGGAAGATGATAATGTACAGGTAGGTTCTGATGAGAAACAGTGAAATGAAAGAGTCTCCCTCAATTACATCATGTAATAGCAGACAGCTAAAATGGGACACATTTTAGAAGTGCTTAAATACAAACGCTAAACGTCTAAGTACTAAGACTGGTGAATTTGAGTGCCTGGTATTGAGTGACGATATTGATAGAATAGGCATCACAGAAACCCTTGCTCCCCCTCCTGCACCCACATGGGGAGACTGACCTGTGTGCATGGAGCAGCTGGCATTGCTGCCCCCCACTCCTCCCTGGAACGCTGCTCATCTGGGCACCCCTAGGGGCTGTGGGATGTGGGGGCAAGAAGTGAGATCATCCGAGCTCCCTGCATCCAGGTCACTTTCCTCAGCCGGGCTGCATAGCGGGAGGGCAGAGAGCAGCAGCTTCTGATGCTCCCCTCACAGCACAGCCCAAGTGGGAAAAGTGACCAGGACGCATGGAGCACATAGGGTTGCTCCTTACTCCCCTCAAACCTCTATGGACCCATGGAGGAGCATTGGGGCAGGGGAGAGCAGTGAGCACCTTTGCACTGCCACACGGTGCCCTTTGACCCCTGGAGCCCTGGGCGGCTATCGGGGGCATCACCCCTAAGGCCGGCCAGGCTCCCCAGAACGAGCAGCAGAAAACACAGAGACTGGCCACACACTGAGCAGTGGTAGCCTGGGCGGCTCGTAATGGAGGCTCAGGGGGGAGGGGTGTCATAACATTTTTTCCCAGATTTGGACCTTAGCGTCCAAAATATGGGTGTTAGCATGAAAACCTCCAAGCTTAGTTACCAGCTTGGACCTGGTAAAGCTGCCACCAGCCAGGGATTTATACAGTGCCTGACTCGCTGTGGTCTCCCCAAAACCTTCCCCGGGGGACCCCCAGACTCAGATGCCTTGAGTCTCACAACAAAGGGGAATAAACCATTTCCCTTCCCCCTCCTCCCCTCCAGGTGTTCCCTCCCTGGGTTCCTGGAGAGATATACAGAAGCAAGCTCCGTGAATCTAAACAGAGGGACTCCCCCGTCCCTGTGTCCAGTCCTGGAAATAGAAGTACCAAGATAGCTAATCTCTCTTCCCCCTTACCCAGAGGGTATGCAAAGTCAGGCTAGTAAATCTAACACAACGAGATTTTCCCCCTGACTTCTTCCTCCCACCAATTCCCTGGTGAGCTGCAGACTCAATTCCCTGGAGTCCCCACTAAAGAAAAAATCCAACAGGTCTTAAAAAGAAAGCTTTATATAAAAAGAAAGAAAAGGACATAAAAATGGTCTCTCTGTATTAAGGTGACAAATACAGGGTTATTTGCTTAAAAGAAAAAAATGAATAAACAGCCTTATCCAAAAAGAATACAATTTAAACATTCCAGCAACTACACACATGTAAATACAAAAAAAAACTAATATAAACTTATTGTCTTATTATCTTTGTACTTACAACTTGGAAACAGAAGATTAGAAAGGCAGGAGATAGAAAAATCACTCTCATAGCCGAGACGCCACAGACACAAGACAAAGAACAAAGAACTCACACACAAACTTCCCTCCACTCAGATTTGAAAAAGTCTTGTTTCCTGATTGGTCCTCTGGTCAGGTGTTTTAGGTTACTGGTGTTACCCCTTTATAGGTAAAAGAACATTAACCCTTAGCTATCTGTTTATGACAAGGGGCCTCAGCCTCCCCAAACCTTGCACTGCCAAGGGGACAGTGGGGCCCATGATCAGGGGCCCTGGCCATGTTAGGTCCCCCTGGAAAAGTCTCCCCTATGTCAGCCCCAGGGCTGGAGGAGCTCCCACTCCCTGCTACAGCCCAGGGGCTGCAGCAGGGGCACAGAGCTTCTCTGGTCTCAGGGCCACAGCGGGGCAGGGGTAAAGGAGTGATAGGGTGGGGCTGGTGGGGGAAGGGGTGGAACAGAAGTGACAGAGGATGGGGCCATGGGTGGAAGGGGGTAGAGCCACAGACAGAAGGTAGGGGCATGGTTCTGGTGCTGGGGCCCCCACACTTGTTCTCCCTTTCCCGGGGGTTTGGTATCACTAGCCCCGGCTTAGCGAGTAGGGTTCAGTGGTCCCCATAATGTGGGGTGCGACTCCTAGGGGGACACAGAGGAACATTCATGGGGGCACCTCAGGACCTGAGCCAGCCCACATAGAGGGCAGGAAGGGAGCACCACTCTGCCACAGCTCTTCCCCAACCCCACCCTCAGCCTGAGACTCTGGCTCCCAGCCCGGCGTCGACCCCTTTACTCCTGTCCGCACCCCTCACCCCAGCAAGCAACAGCCCCACTCCTCCCAGCCCCGGTTCTTGACCGTGGCTTCTGAGGGGCCACATCCATGGTTAAGAGGGCACAATGTGAAATGTTTGGGGACCACTGGTTTAGGGTGACGTCCTCAATCACTTCTCTGCAGTCCAATAAAAGCTATTCCTCACTCACCTACCCCTCCATCAGGACGGACTAGGTATGTTCTGCTGCCCTTCACTCATACAGGAAGGAGAATAACATTTCATTCCACTCAATCCTAAAGTCATTTGTAACCCAAGACCATCCCAAACTGGTCATTTTGGGGAAGCGGCCCCATCATGCTGCATAGCTAGGCAGAGTAGGTGTGTCTATGCAAACACGGTCTGTTCCGGAAGTCTTTCCCGAGCTCCTCACTAGGTGAGAGAGGGGAGCTCATTCAGACCCTGCTTTCGCCTAGTATTTAAAAACTCCTTAGTGTCCCTATCTCTGCCGGCCTTAGATTTCTCCTCCTGTCCGTTTTTTGACAGCTCAGATGAGGTGACCGAGTGGTTAAGGTGATGGACTGCTACCCCATTATGCTCTGCCTGCATGGGTTCAAATCCCATTCTCATCAGAGGCATTTAGTCTTCACCCTCCTTTATAGACAACCATCTTCCCCTTTGGTACAATAACAGATCAAACAATGTTGCTTGTGTTACCCAAAATTGGGTCACTTAGTAAGCTTAGAGAGGACTAATAATGCCCCTCCCCCCCAGAGTCTGGCAGAAAGCAGCACATTTATTAGCTTGATAGCTAAGCTCAAAAGAAGGGATGGGGGAGGGTGTCACGCTCCCAGGACAGGCCTGGCAGTGGAGATGTCAGGATCCTTTAAGGTAAGTGTCCCACAGCGCAGCGATGGACGGTGCGATGAAGATCAGTCTCCCTGAGGTGCAATAGAATGTAACACAGCGAACCACTGGCCAGATGGGCCGGGTGAAGGGCATTCACTGGAGGTACAAAGGAGAGTGGGAAAGCCACTTCACAGGCATTCAAAGCGGGAAAGGACACAAGCTGGGGGAGTTTAACAGACCTTTTGAGCATACAGGTTATACAGAGCATACAGATCACTGCTGCTCCTACAACATGATAAGTTCTCAAGCAGCATGTTTCTTACTTTGCCCATCTGTCAATTTTGATGATTATTGATGGAAATATTTTGCCATTGGGTTGTGTGTTTACACAGAAATTGACATTTACCAACAAATACACAATTCTTCCAAGCCTGCCTAGTCTGCAGTTGATGGGTTTAGAGGGACACATTCACTCTTCCAGGTCCCCATTCCAGGCCTGTGCTCTCCAGGTTGTCAACTTCCCGCACTGCTGGGATCCTTCCCTCATCTCCCCCCAAACCACTGCCCCACCCCCACTTCTGGGGTCCCCTCCCTACACTGTCTAACTCCACTGCTGGCAGGATCCCTTCCTTTTCCTTTCATTTCCTGCCTCCACTCTGGGCAAAAGCTCTGCACTCTTCCCACACCAGAAGTTGAACCCAGGCCACCTGGGTGAAAACCAGGAATCCTGACCACTAGCCCATATGGGTCTATTGTTGCATCTGACGATGTGGGTATTCACCCACGACAGCTCATGCTCCAATACATCTGTTAGTCTATAAGGTGCCACCGGATTCTTGGCTGCTATTATTACTACAACTCAGGCCTTGGCTACACTGGAGAGTTACAGTGCAGGTGGTGGCTTTACAGCGCTGTAACTTACTCCCCGTCCACACTGGCAAGGCACATACAGCGCTGTATCTCCCTCGCTACAGTGCTGCATGTGCTCCACCTCGACGAGAGGAATAAAGAGAACAGAGCTGGTGATGCAGCGCTGGGGTGCCAGTGTAAACAGTGATTAATCTTACTACGCTGTCACTGACCTCCGGAAGCTTCCCACAATGCTTTTAAGTAGAGATAACGCTCTTTGTTTTGGTGTGATGCCTCTGTTTGCTTTGCTGTGAGCTCAAGGCTCCCGGAGCTGCTTATCTAAAAACCAAACACAGTTACTGTTTGCAGTGAATGAGCAGAGGCAGGGGGATCCCTTTGGAACACCCACAGCTGGTGTTTGCTTGAGGAGACAAGCAGCCGGGTGGGCACGGGGGAGGGGGGTCTGTTTTGGATCAGCGGCTTATCTGGTCTGTGAGGAAAAGAACAAAGGCGGCTATTTGCATTTAGTGAATGAGAGAGGGGTGGGGGAGGAGGCTTGAACTTGCCAGGCAGGGAGTTGACACAGTGTCAGCTCCAAAAATCCACTCGCTCTGTCTCCCCCACGCTCCGTGTCACTGTCCACCCCACCCTCCTCTTTTGAAAAGCACATTGCAGCCACTTGAATGCTGGGATAGCTGCCCATAATGCACCACTCCCAACAGCGCTGCAAATGTGGCCATGACAGAGTGCTGGTAGCTGTCAGTGTGTCCACACTGCAGCGCTTTCCCTAAACAGCTGTAGGAAGACAGCTTTAACTCCCAGCGCTGGACAGCTGCAAGTGTAGCTAAACCCCCTCTAAGCCGACCCCTTATGAGAACAGCAGGGACTAGCATGACTAGATGTCCCGATTTTTGGGTCTTTTTCTTATATAGGTGCCTATTAACCCCACCCCCATCCCAATTTTCCACATTTGCTGTCGGATCACCCTAGCAGGGGTTGCACACAGGGCTGCATTAACCTTCAGGTGCTGAGGTTTCCCTCTCTCCATTCCCAGAGCCTGTGATCAGAAAACAGACATCAGGGCTCCCAGGTGCTGCACAGACCATGACTAAGATCAGACCCCATATTATGCAAGGTGCTGTACAAACCCTGGGCAACACTGAGACACCCAGGAGATTCCCCTCAATTTCCCTGAGCCTCTGCTGCCCAACTTCTTCTGAATCCCTCTGGCTCACCCCCCCCCCACAAAAAAACCTACCTTTCCAAACAGTCCTTCTTTCCTTCCCCCTGATTCTGGTTTCACACCCTGGGACCATCTCCTCTCTTTGTCTCTCCCCCTCCAGATGAAGCAGAGATGGAGGCAACTTCAGCCACTGGAGTCAGCCTCAGCGAGCACTGCAGCCGGCCCCGGGGGAGGGGGGGTGTTTGCAGACACAGGAAGGGAGCAGGGGGTGCTGGGAAGAAGGCGGCAGGAGAACAAAGCTCAGAGACCCAACATGGGGAAATTCCAGGGGGCGAGGCTCTGACACATCCCAGGTGCGGACAGCTCCTGGGGGCGGGGCTCTGGCTCAGCTCCGGGGCAGGGCAGCTCCTCTGGGCGGGGCTCCAGCACAGAGCAGGGGCGGGGCAGCTCCTGGGGGCGGGGCTCCAGCACAGAGCTGGGGCGGAGCAGCTCCTGGGGGCGGGGCTCTGGCACAGCCCGGGGGCGGGGCAGCTCCTGGGGGCGGGGCTCTGGCACAGCCCATGGGCAGGGCAGCTCCTGGGGGCGGGGCTCTGGCACAGCCCGGGGGCGGGGCAGCTCCTGGGGGCGGGGCTCTGGCTCAGCTCAGGGGCGGGGCAGCTCCTGTGGGCGGGGCTCTGGCACAGCCCATGGGCAGGGCAGCTCCTGGGGGCGGGGCTCTGGCACATTGTGACGCGGAGCCCGGGCTGAACAGCTGCTTCCTGGTTCTCCACCTGCTGCCAGCAGCGCTGGAGCTGCCCGAGCCGCAGCGGAGCCACTGTTCTCAGCTGCAGCCAGGATCTGCCCCCGGCCCCGCTGGGATCCAGGTGGGGACAGAGACTGGGGCCTGGGGGTTCCCCTTGGTGTGGCTGGCGGGGGCGGGAGGGGAGAAGCCGGAGCTGCAGGCGGGGGAAGGGCGGTGGGACATTGTGACCCGGAGCCCTCGGGGAATGAGAGGCGCTGGGGGGCAGGAAAGTGACTCTACCCCAGGGAGCCTGGGAGAAGCCTTGAAGGCGCCTCGGCCCCAGTGGAGCTGCAGGAGGATCCCAGTGGAGCTGCAGGGGGGGAGGTCACTGGGGTGGGGGTGTAGATCTGTCTCTGTGCAGCCAGGACATTCCCGGGGTGGGAGGGAGGTGAGTTAACTGGATCCTGTCCCTGTTTTTGCCACTTCCTCCCACACACACATTCTCTCAAGATTTCCCCTTTTCTCTCTCATTATCACACATGGCTATAAAATCCAGGGAGATTCTCCTCCCCCCCCCAATGATCAGCTCTCTAATTGCCTCTGATTTTCCCTTTTCTCTCCATACTTCTCAAAGGTCAATTTAAAATCACTCTGATGGGGGGTGGATTTTCCCACCCATTTTATCTGCAGAGATTTGTCCTTGTTTGGGTGGGAAATTGTTGCCCTGGGTCATTCCCCAGAACATGGCTCCCACTGGAGTGGGATGGAATGAGGTTCCCGTTCTCTGCCAGGGCAGGGAAGGGAAGGGAGGAGCACATCCCCCATGGAGACTGCCCAGACCCCATTTCCCAATTCCCCTGCGGCCCCCTTCCATTGTCCAGGGAGCCTTCCAGCTCCCCCCCTGCCCTTAAATCAGCTCCTCAAAGGGCTCTGAGCTGCTCACGTGAATGGTTGCCCCGTGGCCGGGGGGACCATCACATTCTGTTTATGTATTGGACAGTCATATAAAATCCAGTCCAACAGTCCCACTTTTCCACTAGTTATTTAATAGCAACATCAAATCCCCTCCGATCTTGGTGGTTTTCTCTCATGTTATCAAATGTCGTTTGTGACAGGGTTCTCTCTGCGTGTGTCAAAGATTGATATAAAATACCCCAAACATTTGCCCCACTTCTCTCTAGTTGTTTTATTTCTAATTGAATATGATGGGTTGTTTCCCAATGTGCTAAGATGCAGCCGCCTCTGGGGTGGATCCATGGTGGCCATTATTTTCTAGTGACAGCCCGTGGATCTTTCTTGCCCTCCAGGCCTTCCATTCTCCTGTTAAAGAAGCACTCCCCAGGCTCCCTCTGCCTGTGTGACTGGCCAGCAGGAGGTGGTGTTAACTTTCTAGCCACTTCTCACACTCTGTGAGGTAACACTTGCAGGGGCAGGGAAGGTGTCTGTGTGGGGAGATTGCAGCTGAAGGGGCATTGTGGTAGGGGGAGGCCTCTGGGTGGCTGGGCAGGGGGTACCCTAGTCAGGTTGGTGGGTTGTGGAGGTTTGGGGTTTTCGGGGGTGGTGGTTCTGATGTGCCCATCCCTGAGGCTATGGGTCCTGGAGGTGGGTATCGCTGGGGGCCTGGTGGCTGCAGAACAGTGGGGGTGGGTGCCTCTTGGGGAGGCGGGACAGAGGGTTAGAGGGAGCCTGGTTCTGTGCCAGGGGCTCTGTCTGTGCTTCCCCCGCTGGTTCCTGGTTTTGTTGCCATGCCCAGTGCACAGAGCTGGGGGAGGGGATCCCTGGCACTAGGTGAGGGCATGCCAGGGAAGCAGAGTGATGGGTCGCACTGTAAAGCATCAGGGGGTCACACTGGGCAGAGGAGGGAGTCCCAGGCAAATGTCAGGGTAGATCGTTCTGGAGGGTGGGGAAGTTCCTAGGCAGGCAGTGAGGGACTGAGTTCCCAGTGGGGGGGGGGTCCCTTGAGGGGGTCCCTGGCTGCTGGGGGCTCTTGGTGGGGGGAACCTTTGGGATTCCCAACCTGGCAATCATGGTGTGGTGGGGGTTCTCTGGCCGGTGGGGCTTTGAGGGGTATCTGGGGTCCCTGGCCAGGGACTCTGGGGGCTGCGTCCCAGGGAATATCTGATGGGATCCTGGCTGGGGGGTGTCTGGGGCCCCTGGCTGGGGGGTCTGGGCTCTGGGTACTAGGGGGTGTCTGGGGGCTGCTGCTAACCATGATCCTTCTCTCTGGTCAACTTGTACCAGAGTCCTGGCTCCTAGTCACCAGGTCACCAAGTCCATTCCCCAGTCACGTGCCCTGTCACTGTGATAACTTTCTGTCCACTTAGCAAACACTGTTAGTGTGAATTCACAGAATTTACTTTTCTCCTCTTTTGAAAACTGCAGGAACTTTCGGTTCCGTTTGGAAAATTTTTGCCCCCAGTCCTTGTCCTAGATCTGCGGGGGTGAGGGAGGTGGGAAGGGAGTCAGCACTGCCACACGATGGTCTTTTCCACAGCGTTCTGAACTCATTCTTTCTGAAATCCGGTGTCATTGAGACCGTTGTTAATCCAGAGTCACTGTATGGAAAGACAAGGAGTGATTCCAGATGGACAGTGGGTCAAATGAGATCAGCCATTCTCCCTGTGAGGAGGGGCTCCCATTAGCTGCTCTCCCCAGAGAGCTAAAGGAGGGAAGCTGCTCATACACTCCGTCCCTCTCTGCTCAGGATATTGGGGTTCAGCTTCCTGGGTCAGATGCTGCAGCCTCCATTGTGATCTGGGAGACCAGGCTTGGCAGCTGCTGCTCCCCCAGTGGGGCTCTGTGCTGGGAAGTGACCTTAATTAAAGCTTCTTCTCTGCCCGGCCCAGGGGATGACTTTCTGCAGCTGGTCCTAGCCCCCTAGGGCAGTCCTGGGCCCTGTTACTACTAAATTCTGAGCCAGAGTCTCCAGGTAACTGAAAGACCTCAGGGAATGTCCTAGGGTCTGGCAAGAAAGTGACTCTGCACAAACAACACCACCTCATTTCTCCTCCCATTAGCGGTTGCCAGGAGGAAATCCAGCCATGGGAGAGCAAAGCCCCCAGGAATGGGACTGTCCCAGCCAGAGGGGCAGGGAGAGAGGACAGGGGAAGGAGGGACTGAAAGGGGCAGTGGGAGAAATGAATGTGGGGGAGAGATTTCCAGCTCTCTAGTCCACCCAGACACATGTATTGCTGCATCCTGGGGCAGAACCACTTTCCAGTGAACAAAACAAGGATCAGACAGAGCAAAAGCCAGTTCCTGACTCCATATTCCCCCTGCTGGGGTGTGGCTGCCGTGGGGTCAGTGTCTGAGGGAATCCCCCACAGTGACTCCTTTGGTTCTGCTCTTTTCTAGCCTTGTGTTCAGAGAAGGGGTGAGGGGAGAGAGAAGGGAGGTTAAAAATGTGTCTGTGGACTTAGCCTGGCAGGAGGGGCCAGGTCTAAATTGTAATAAACAGATTGAGCATTTCCCAGCATGACAGAATCTAGGGTGTCTGTCTGCAGGGAAAGGGCCTGGGGGAATTGTGATGTGAAATTAACTAAAACCGGTTCTGAAACGCCCACAACTGCCCTTCTCCCCCAGACAGGCTGCAGAATGTTTTGCTCCAGCTCATCCCAGCCTGGCGTGGGACAGGGAAGAGAAATGGCTGCAGTGGAGTCAGTCCAGGTAGAGATTATCGGGGGTTGCTGGTGGGTTCCTGCTGGAGGAAAGGGAGAGCAAATACACCAGAGGTGGGAAGGTTTGCAGAGTCTAGTTTGGAGGTTGGAGCGGGGCAGGAAATTCACAGCGTGGGGAAAGGAGGAGGCCAGGGTGTGGCAGACCTGCTGGGAGTTATTTACTAAGTGGCCTAGATTCTAGGAACAGACCCAGGAGGTTTGGAGGTGGAAATGCCCTAATTTGTGAAGAGAGAAAATAACCCACCTACATGGAGCTAGTCAAACTGACCAGACTCCTAGTGCTGGAGCCTGACCTCATTAACCATCAGCTGCTGTGAGATATAAAGGGGACACCCATGAGTCAGGCTTATTGGAGCTGCCTCTCCCTTCATATCCCGCTCCTCACAATGAGGAGGGTGTTGGGCATCCTACCAGCGAGCTCTCCCTGGACCCTGCTAGGGGCTCCATCTCCTGTATCAGTCAGTGGCTAGTAGGGGAGTGATGGATATGCTGGGAGAGATAAGGGGCTCTCTCTTCATCCCCTCACCCTGGTATTTGCTGGATACTCTGAGCCAGGTCGAGGTGGGACTCTCCTGACTATGATCCATCCAGAGCTTCCATTTGATTCACTCTTCTCTGCCACAAATAGTGGGGCTGTGAGTGGGGCAGCAAGTCCTTAGTGTTGGACTCTTACTCTTTCAGGGGCTGGTGACCTTCAAGGAGATGGCTATGTATTTCACCAGGGAAGAGTGGGCTCTGCTGGACCCCACTCAGAGAGCCCTCTACTGGGATGTCATGCAGGAGAACTATGAGACTGTGACCTCGCTGGGTAAGGGTTCCTGTCCCTTCTGTTCTTGGAAGGGGAAATGAAGAGTGAAGGTTTATGCCACCCCCACAATGCCATCTGTACCCTGTCCTGTTTCAGCATCACCCCAATAGGCCAGTGACACACATAATACCAGAGACCCTCCTCTGCTGCAGAACACTTTGGGAACAGAGCACAGGAGCCGTATTGCACAGTGTCAAATATCTGCTGTTTGCTCAAGTGAAACTGGGGGTTAGGTCTGGCATAACTGTCCCATACCCCTAATCATTTTTGTTGCCCTTTTCTGAACCTTTTCCAATTCCAATATATCTATTTTTGAGATGGGGTGACATGTGCATGCAGTATTCAAGATGTGGGTGTATCATGGATTTATTTGCTGTTTTTACAAATATGATCTATGAGATATTCTGTCATATCTATCACTTTCTTAATTATTTCCTACATTGTTCACATTTTTTCACTGCTGCTGCACATTGAGTGGATGTTTTCAGAGAACTATCCACAGTGACTCCAAGATCACTCTCTTGAGTGGAAAGAACTAATTTAGACCCCATCATTTTGTATGTATAGTTGGGATTGTGTTTTCCAATGGGCTGCACTATGTGCTATCCTGTCATCTAGTACTGCTGAGATCCTGGATTCAGTAATATCCCTGCCCTTCCTGTTCCCTTTCTCCACCGAACCCCGCCAGCCCATGCTTCCTGTTCCCAGCTTCCCCAGGATTCTCGCACTGTCTCTGAACCTCTCTGTCAGCAAGAAGCAGTGCCAGGGACACTTGCCCTCTGTCTGGAGTCTTCGATTTCTGGGACATGGATTTACTTTCTCTGTGTTGTAAGAGGCTCTGTCATAATGAGTGTCTGTGATGTTACCCAGAGTACAATCTGGACTGTTAAATAGCTGTCCCCTCAGTCCTCCAGCATGGGGTGCCTTTTCCACTGTTTTTCCCGCGAGCACAGCCCCTCTTGGCCAATTAACACACAGTCTCCAGCATGTAACTCACTCCCAGCTACACAGTATTGAGTGCTGCTAGAGAGCCACTCATGAATTACACCTCAGGAGAAAACCAGCAAATTCTCAAGTGCCCAACTTTCCCCCCAGAAATGTGCATCTTGCACTGTCCAGCACGCTACTGAACGACCCAAGCTCATATGAAGTCTGTCATTTCATCAGCGGAAAATGACATGCACCAGCTTGTTATCCCAAACAGAGTTTCCAACACACTTCAATCCACACATACTGGTTAGATGAACAATAAACCAAGATTGTTAACTACCAAAAACTAAAACTAGGCCCAGTCCATGAAAGGGGCACTCCCAGGAGAGACTGTATAAAGGCTGGAACATGAAACACCTTTGTAACCTGAGACAGCTGCCTTGGGGACAATGACAGGGAGAATCCCCCAAAGTGACTCCTTTGTTTCTGCTCTTCTCTGGCCTCCGATTGTTCCTTCCAACATGGAGTACTATGCACTTGTCTCTACTGAATTTGATCCTATTTACTTCAGATCATTTCTCCCGTTTGTCCAGATCATTTTGAACTTTAATCCAATCCTGCAAAGCACTTACAACCCCTCCCAGCTTGGTGTTGTCCGCAAACTTGATACGTGTAAGAGAGAGACTGTTACTGGGAGGGTTTCCCCATGTGTCAGAGGGTTACACCCTGGTGGGAGGGGGCTAGGCCTGTACTGGAATAAGGTCACTCTGTGCTTCACAGTGTGCTAGAACCTAGAATGTGCATTAGCAGGGGAAAAGCTGGGGGGAATCGGCTTGGGGAATGGACAAAAGCCTAGTCTGAATTCTCACACCTTGCCCTTTTCACCCCGGCAGGCCAGAGAATAACATCCATGTTTCGCTGCAGATCATCTCATCCTCCCAGGGGCAAGGAAATGGCTGCAATGGAGCTGGCTCAGGTAAGAGATTATCAGGGTGGCGGGCTCTGCTTGGAGGTTGAGGAGCAGTAAATGCATAAGAGGGTGGGAATTGCTAGAGGTGGTGGGAAGCAGGAAATATCTCGGGTGGAGAAAGGGAGGGACAGCATGTGACAAACCTGCTGAGACTTGTGTAGTGTAGGGCGTGATGGGTTGTCACCCCAGGAGGCAGTTTGTGGAGCTTCTGGGAACTGCTGTGTCCTCTAACCCTCACGCTGGGCTGGCCCTTCTCACACTGCTTTGCTGGAGATTTCGCCAGCCTCTCCAGGGCCTGTTATCACCCAACACAACAGCAGGTGGCGTCATGCAGCCAACTAAGCTACCTGAGTGCGTTACCTAAGCCACTCAAGGACAGATAGAAGACAAGAGCCAATTCCCACTCCCCAACCTTGCACACTTGCTGTAGTATAAATCCAGAATGATACCATCTTATAGTGCACAGGGATCTCTATAATACAAGCTCATTAATGTAGTTCCCCTCCCCTCGATATGGGACAGATGTGCACAACAAGCTGAGATTTTCCCCAGACACTTCACTCAAAATACGCTGGTTAAGATAAAGCATCAAACAAGTTTATTAACTGCAGAAAGATAGATTAAGTGATTATAAGTGATAACAAACAGATCAAAGCAGATTATTTAGCAAATAACCAAAACTCAGATTAAGCCTAACATACTAGATGGATAGAATTTGAATTAGCAATTTCTCACCCTGACTGATGGTACAAGCAGTCCCCCAAGTTTCCATACACAAGCTAGAAATCTCTTGATCCTGGGAGCAGCACTTCCCCCACATCCGTTTTTGTTTCTCAGGTGCTTCCAGAAGTTCTCTTGTGTGGAGAATGAGGCCAAGAGATGATGTCACACCCCACCTTATGTAGCTTTTCCATATGGTGGGAACCTTTTGTTCCAAACTCAGTTCCTAGTCCAGTTTTGTGGAAAAATACAGGTACTGAAATGGAGTTTAATGTCATGTGGTCTGGTCACAGGCCATGCTGAGTCATAGTAGCCATGATCATA
>NC_066636.1:10452256-10562848 GCF_025201925.1 Gopherus flavomarginatus
CTGTCCAATACAATAAACAGAATGTGATGGTCCCCCCCGGCCACGGGGCAACCATTCACGTGAGCAGCTCAGAGCCCTTTGAGGAGCTGATTTAAGGGCGGGGGGGGAGCTGGAAGACTCCCTGGACAATGGAAGGGGGCCGCAGGGGAATTGGGAAATGGGGTCTGGGCAGTCTCCATGGGGGATGTGCTCCTCCCTTCCCTGCCCTGGCAGAGAACGGGAACCTCATCCCATCCCACTCCAGTGGGAGCCATGTTCTGGGGAATGACCCAGGGCAACAATTTCCCACCCAAACAAGGACAAATCGCTGCAGATAAAATGGGTGGGAAAATCCACCCCCCATCGGAGAGATTTTAAATTGACCTTTGAGAAGTATGGAGAGAAAAGGGAAAATCAGAGGCAATTAGAGAGCTGATCATTGGGGGGGGGGGAGGAGAATCTCCCTGGATTTTATAGCCACGTGTGATAATGAGAGAGAAAAGGGGAAATCTTGAGAGAATGTGTGTGTGGGAGGAAGTGGCAAAAACAGGGACAGGATCCAGTTAACTCACCTCCCTCCCACCCGGGAATGTCCTGGCTGCACAGAGACAGATCTACCCCCCCCCCAGTGACCTCCCCCCCCTGCAACTCCGGCTTCTCCTCCCCCCTCGACACCTCCGCCCTCACACCAAAGGGGGGGGCTCTGCCAGCGCCTCCCCCTGAGCTCACTCCTGCTCCTCCCCCCAGCCCGGATTGTGCCCTTTAGCCCCCCACGAACCCTGCCTCCAGCTGCCTGACCCCCCCCCGCCCATCAATTTCCTGCTCTGCGCCCGCCCCTCCCACGCTCCCTGTTACTTCCCCCCCCCCCGCTCCAGCCCCGCCCCAGCGCCCGGCGGAACGTTACGGCTGGTCCGGGCAGGGGGAAGGGCAGCGGCTTCAGCGGCTGTTACTGGGCATGCGCAGTGTCCGGGAGTAGCACATTGCTATGGGGAGGGATTTAATAAACCGCCCCCCCCCCGCCGGGCCCGGGGTCCGCCCCTCCCCCCCCACACGACGGCCGAGCCCCGGCCCCCCCATCCAGCGGGGCGGGTGGGCGGATCCTCCTGCAGCTCCACTGGGGCCGAGGCGCCTTCAAGGCTTCTCCCAGGCTCCCTGGGGCAGAGTCACTTTCCTGCCCCCCAGCGCCTCTCATTCCCGGGGGCTCCGGGTCACAATGTCCCACCGCCCTTCCCCCGCCTGCAGCTCCGGCTTCTCCCCTCCCGCCCCCGCCAGCCACACCAAGGGGAACCCCCGGGCCCCAGTCTCTGTCCCCACCTGGATCCCAGCGGGGCCGGGGCAGATCCTGGCTGCAGCTGAGAACAGCGGCTCCGCTCTGGCTCGGGCAGCTCCAGCGCTGCTGGCAGCACGTGGAGAACCAGGAAGCAGCTGTTCAGCCCGGGCTCCGCGTCACAATGTGCCAGAGCCCGGCCCCCAGGAGCTGCCCTGCCCATGGGCTGTGCCAGAGCCCCGCCCCCAGGAGCTGCCCTGCCCATGGGCTGTGCCAGAGCCCCGCCCCCAGGAGCTGCTCCGCCCCCGCTCTGTGCTGGAGCCCCGCCCCCAGGAGCTGCCCCGCCCCTGCTCTGTGCTGGAGCCCCGCCCCGAGGAGCTGCCCTGCCCCCGAGCTGAGCCAGAGCCCCGCCCCCAGGAGCTGCCCGCACCTGGGATGTGTCAGAGCCCCGCCCCCTGGAATTTCCCCATGTTGGGTCTCTGAGCTTTGTTCTCCTGCCGCCTTCTTCCCAGCACCCCCTGCTCCCTTCCTGTGTCTGCAACACCCCCCCCCTCCCCCGGGGCCGGCTGCAGTGCTCGCTGAGGCTGACTCCAGTGGCTGAAGTTGCCTCCATCTCTGCTTCACCTGGAGGGGGAGAGACAAAGAGAGGAGATGGTCCCAGGGTGTGAAACCAGAATCAGGGGGCAAGGAAAGAAGGACTGTTTGGAAAGGTGGGGTTTTTTTGTGGGGGGGGGTGAGCCAGAGGGATTCAGAAGAAGTTGGGCAGCAGAGGCTCAGGGAAATTGAGGGGAACCTCCTGGGTGTCTCAGTGTTGCCCAGGGTTTGTACAGCACCTTGCATAATATGGGGTCTGATCTCAGTCATGGTCTGTGCAGCACCTGGGAGCCCTGATGTCTGTTTCCTGATCACAGGCTCTGGGAATGGAGAGAGGGAAACCTCAGCACCTGAAGGTTAATGCAGCCCTGTGTGCAACCCCTGCTAGGGTGATCCGACAGCAAATGTGAAAAATTGGGATGGGGGTGGGGTTAATAGGCACCTATATAAGAAAAAGACCCAAAAATCGGGACATCTAGTCATGCTAGTCCCTGCTGTTCTCATAAGGGGTCGGCTTAGAGAGGGTTTGGCTACACTTGCAGCTGTCCAGCGCTGGGAGTTAAAGCTGTCTTCCTACAGCTGTTTAGGGAAAGCGCTGCAGTGTGGACACACTGACAGCTACCAGCACTCTGTCATGGCCACATTTGCAGCGCTGTTGGGAGTGGTGCATTATGGGCAGCTATCCCAGCATTCAAGTGGCTGCAATGTGCTTTTCAAAAGAGGAGGGTGGGGTGGAGTGTGACACGGAGCGTGGGGGAGACAGAGCGAGTGGATTTTTGGAGCTGACACTGTGTCAGCTCCCTGCCTGGCAAGTTCAAGCCTCCTCCCCCACCCCTCTCTCATTCACTAAATGCAAATAGCCGCCTTTGTTCTTTTCCTCACAGACCAGATAAGCCGCTGATCCAAAACAGACCCCCCTCCCCCGTGCCCACCCGGCTGCTTCTCTCCTCAAGCAAACACCAGCTGTGGGTGTTCCAAAGGGATCCCCCTGCCTCTGCTCATTCACTGCAAACAGTAACTGTGTTTGGTTTTTAGATAAGCAGCTCCGGGAGCCTTGAGCTCACAGCAAAGCAAACAGAGGCATCACCACCAAAACAAAGAGCGGTAATCTCTACTTAAAAGCATTATGGGAAGGTTCCGGAGGTCAGTGACAGCGTAGTAAGATTAATCACTGTTTACACTGGCACCCCAGCGCTGCATCACCAGCTCTGTTCTCTTTATTCCTCTCGTCGAGGTGGAGCACATGCAGCACTGTAGCGAGGGAGATACAGCGCTGTATGTGCCTTGCCAGTGTGGACGGGAGTAAGTTACAGCGCTGTAAAGCCACCACCTGCACTGTAACTCTCCAGTGTAGCCAAGGCCTGAGTTGTAGTAATAATAGCAGCCAAGAATCTGGTGGCACCTTCTAGACTAACAGACGTATTGGAGCATGAGCTGTCGTGGGTGAATACCCACTTCGTCAAATGCAACAATAGTCCCCTATGGGCTAGTGGTCAGGATTCCTGGTTTTCACCCAGGTGGCCTGGGTTCAACTTCTGGTGTGGGAAGAGTGCAGAGCTTTTGCCCAGAGTGGAGGCAGGAAATGAAAGGAACAGGAAGGGATCCTGCAGCAGTGGAGTTAGACAGTGTAGGGAGGGGACCCCAGAAGTCGGGGTGGGGCAGTGGTTTGGGGGGAGATGAGGGAAGGATCCCAGCAGTGCGGGAAGTTGACAACCTGGAGAGCACAGGCCTGGAATGGGGACCTGGAAGAGTGAATGTGTCCCTCTAAACCCATCAACTGCAGACTAGGCAGGCTTGGAAGAATTGTGTATTTGTTGGTAAATGTCAATTTCTGTGTAAACACACAACCCAATGGCAAAATATTTCCATCAATAATCATCAAAATTGACAGATGGGCAAAGTAAGAAACATGCTGCTTGAGAACTTATCATGTTGTAGGAGCAGCAGTGATCTGTATGCTCTGTATAACCTGTATGCTCAAAAGGTCTGCTAAACTCCCCCAGCTTGTGTCCTTTCCCGCTTTGAATGCCTGTGAAGTGGCTTTCCCACTCTCCTTTGTACCTCCAGTGAATGCCCTTCACCTGGCCCATCGTTCGCTGTGTTACATTCTATTGCACCTCAGGGAGACTGATCTTCATCGCACCGTCCATCGCTGCGCTGTGGGACACTTACCTTAAAGGATCCTGACATCTCCACTGCCAGGCCTGTCCTGGGAGCGTATGAGTGTGACACCCTCCCCCATCCCTTCTTTTGAGCTTAGCTATCAAGCTAATACATGTGCTGCTTTCTGCCAGACTCTGGGGGGGAGGGACATTATTAGTCCTCTCTAAGCTTACTAACTGACCCAATTTTAGGTAACACAAGCAACATTGTTTGATCTGTTATTGTACCAAAGGGGGAGATGGTTGTCTATAAAGGAGGGTGAAGACTAAATGCCTCTGATGAGAATGGGATTTGAACCCATGCAGGCAGAGCATAATGGGGTAACAGTCCATCACCTTAACCACTCGGTCACCTCATCTGAGCTGTAAAAAAACGGACAGGAGGAGAAATCTAAGGCCGGCAGAGATAGGGACACTAAGGAGTTTTTAAATACTAAGCGAAAGCAGGGTCTGAATGAGCTCCCCTCTCTCACCTAGTGAGGAGCTGGGGAAAGACTTCCGGAACAGACCGTGTTTGCATAGACACACCTACTCTGCCTAGCTATGCAGCATGATGGGGCCGCTTCCCCAAAATGACCAGTTTGGGATGGTCTTGGGTTACAAATGACTTTGGGATTGAGTGGAATGAAATGTTATTCTCCTTCCAGTATGAGTGAAGGGCAGCAAAACATACCTAGTCCGTCCTGATGGAGGGGTAGGTGAGTGAGGAATAGCTTTTATTGGACTGCAGAGAAGTGATTGAGGACGTCACCCTAAACCAGTGGTCCCCAAACATTTCACATTGTGCCCTCTTAGCCATGGCTGTGGCCCCTCGGAAGCCACGGTCAAGAACCGGGGCTGGGAGGAGTGGGGCTGTTGCTTGCTGGGGTGAGGGGTGCGGACAGGGGTAAAGGGGTCGACGCCGGGCTGGGAGCCAGAGTCTCAGGCTGAGGGTGGGGTTGGGGAAGAGCTGTGGCAGAGTGGTGCTCCCTCCCTGCCCTCTATGTGGGCTGGCTCAGGTCCTGAGGTGCCCCCATGAATGTTCCTCTGTGTCCCCCTAGGAGTCGCACCCCACATTATGGGGACCACTGAACCCTACTCGCTAAGCCGGGGCTAGTGATGCCAAACCCCCGGGAAAGGGAGAACAAGTGTGGGGGCCCCAGCACCAGAACCATGCCCCTACCTTCTGTCTGTGGCTCTACCCCCTTCCACCCATGGCCCCATCCACTGTCACTTCTGTTCCACCCCTTCCCCCACCAGCCCCACCCTATCACTCCTTTACCCCTGCCCCGCTGTGGCCCTGAGACCAGAGAAGCTCTGTGCCCCTGCTGCAGCCCCCGGGCTGTAGCAGGGAGTGGGAGCTCCTCCAGCCCTGGGGCTGACATAGGGGAGACTTTTCCAGGGGGACCTAACTTGGCCAGGGCCCCTGATCATGGGCCCCACTGTCCCCTTGGCAGTGCAAGGTTTGGGGAGGCTGAGCCCCCTTGTCATAAACAGATAGCTAAGGGTTAATGTTCTTTTACCTATAAAGGGGTAACATCAGTAACCTAAAACCCCTGACCAGAGGACCAATCAGGAAACAAGACTTTTTCAAATCTGGGTGGAGGGAAGTTTGTGTGTGAGTTCTTTGTTCTTTGTCTTGTGTCTGTGGCGTCTCGGCTATGAGAGTGATTTTTTCTATCTCCTGCCTTTCTAATCTTCTGTTTCCAAGTTGTAAGTACAAAGATAATAAGACAATAAGTTTATATTGGTTTTTTTTGTATTTACATGTGTGTAGTTGCTGGAATGTTTAAATTGTATTCTTTTTGGATAAGGCTGTTTATTCATTTTTTTCTTTTAAGCAAATAACCCTGTATTTGTCACCTTAATACAGAGAGACCATTTTTATGTCCTTTTCTTTCTTTTTATATAAAGCTTTCTTTTTAAGACCTGTTGGATTTTTCTTTAGTGGGGACTCCAGGGAATTGAGTCTGCAGCTCACCAGGGAATTGGTGGGAGGAAGAAGTCAGGGGGAAAATCTCGTTGTGTTAGATTTACTAGCCTGACTTTGCATACCCTCTGGGTAAGGGGGAAGAGAGATTAGCTATCTTGGTACTTCTATTTCCAGGACTGGAAACAGGGAGGGGGGAGTCCCTCTGTTTAGATTCACGGAGCTTGCTTCTGTATATCTCTCCAGGAACCCAGGGAGGGAACACCTGGAGGGGAGGAGGGGGAAGGGAAATGGTTTATTCCCCTTTGTTGTGAGACTCAAGGCATCTGAGTCTGGGGGGTCCCCCGGGGAAGGTTTTGGGGAGACCACAGCGAGCCAGGCACTGTATAAATCCCTGGCTGGTGGCAGCTTTACCAGGTCCAAGCTGGTAACTAAGCTTGGAGGTTTTCATGCTAACACCCATATTTTGGACGCTAAGGTCCAAATCTGGGAAAAAATGTTATGACACCCCTCCCCCCTGAGCCTCCATTACGAGCCGCCCAGGCTACCACTGCTCAGTGTGTGGCCAGTCTCTGTGTTTTCTGCTGCTTGTTCTGGGGAGCCTGGCCGGCCTTAGGGGTGGTGCCCCCCGATAGCCGCCCAGGGCTCCAGGGGTCAAAGGGCACCGTGTGGCAGTGCAAAGGTGCTCACTGCTCTCCCCTGCCCCAATGCTCCTCCATGGGTCCATAGAGGTTTGAGGGGAGTAAGGAGCAACCCTATGTGCTCCATGCGTCCTGGTCACTTTTCCCACTTGGGCTGTGCTGTGAGGGGAGCATCAGAAGCTGCTGCTCTCTGCCCTCCCGCTATGCAGCCCGGCTGAGGAAAGTGACCTGGATGCAGGGAGCTCGGATGATCTCACTTCTTGCCCCCACATCCCACAGCCCCTAGGGGTGCCCAGATGAGCAGCGTTCCAGGGAGGAGTGGGGGGCAGCAATGCCAGCTGCTCCATGCACACAGGTCAGTCTCCCCATGTGGGTGCAGGAGGGGGTGCAAGGGTTTCTGTGATGCCTATCCTATCAATATCGTCACTCAATACCAGGCACTCAAATTCACCAGTCTTAGTACTTAGATGTTCAGCGTTTGTATTTAAGCACTTCTAAAATGTGTCCCATTTTAGCTGTCTGCTATTACATGATGTAATTGAGGGAGACTCTTTCATTTCACTGTTTCTCATCAGAACCTACCTGTACATTATCATCTTCCATCCTCTCCACCTTACTAGGCTATAGAGAATCCCTGTGAATAGTTCCTCTCCTAACGGATGTCTCTGTCTGAACCCTGTGCTCCTCAGCGCCTGTCGGCTTTCCCCAGCTCTGAGGCTGTGTCTACACCGCGCACCTTACCACGGTGCAGCTGTGCCACTCTAACCATGCCATTGTAAGGTGCGCTGTGTGGCCGTCCTTATCGCTGAGAGAGAGCTTCCCCGGCAACAAAGCCAAACTACCTCCAATGAGGGGCAGGAGCTTTGTCACCGGGAGCACAGCTCCACCTATGATGCGCTGTTCACACTGCCGCTTGTCATGGCTCAAATTTTGGCATTCGGGGAGTGTTTTTTCTCACCGCAGAGAGACAAAATTTTTAGCAACAAAAGCCGAAATTAAAAAAAAACTCCTCTGCAACCTATTTAATTTTACCTTTATACAACCTTTATACTGCCTCCAGTTCTGGTATCCTCATTTGAAAAAGATGTTGTGAAATTGGAGCTAGGGCAGCAAAGAGCCACCAAATGTTCTGAGGGCTGGAGAAAAATGCCTTCCAGTGAGCTATTGAAAGAGCTCAACCTGTTTAGCTTATTAAAAGAAGATTGAAAGGTGATTTCACTGAAATGTTGAAGGGCCTTAATGGAGAGAAAAGATTGGGTATTTACGGGCTCTTGAATGGAGCAGAGAAAGGCATAACAAGACCCAATGGCTGGAAAGTGAAAAGAGACAAATTCATATTACAACTGAGGCACAATAGTCAACAGCGAGGATGATTCACCACAGGAGCAAGCTACCAAGGAAAGTGGTGGATTCACCATCTCCTGATGTCATTTAATGAAGACTAGATGCCTTTCTGGAATGTGTTTGCCCCCCAAAGTAGCTGTTATGTCATACAGGAGGCCTGTGATATGCAGGTTAGATGCTCTAATGGTGTCTTCTGACCATGAAGTCGACTAATTTCTGAAAAACTGAGTGTAGCATTGGGAGCAGCGTCTGATGTTTTCCTGTCTAGCCGGCTTGCTGCCTAGAACGAACGCTCCTTGAGTGGGGTGATCCACAGGGAGTAGCTCAAACCTCCAAAGTGCCTGGCCAGGGGCAGGACATTAGCCCAGCAATGGAGGGGTGTGGCAGTGACATCACAAAGGCCTTTTGCAGGACCTCAGACTATTGGTCAAAGGTGGTGGGGAGGTGGTGACCTCACAGAGAGATGCTGACATCAGCCAGGCAGGACAGGGGCGAGGGGCCAGGGAAACCTCAGAGACCTCTGTGGCTTTGCTTCAGCACGTTTCCTTCTCCAGGTCTCTCTTTGAGGACTGAGAGATTATTTGGGGTCATGGACGTGAGCGCCAGGAGGAACCTCTTTCGAGTTTCCTCCTTCCCTTGTAGTGATTTTACTAGAAAACAGCCGTCCCTGTTTAGAAGGTAAGAGCCTCCTGGAGGTTTGAAACCTGTTCAGTCTGATCTATCTGGTGACAAGTGAATTCTAGGCATGGAAAACACGAGCTTAAGGAGGCAGAATTTTATTGCGCACCTGGGATTTTGTCCCTTAGAATCGCTGGGGACATTAGGGTTTGTCCTTTTTGTTTCACCTCTTCCTCCATCCCTCCCTCCTCTTCTTCTCTTGCTTCTTTTGTCCTTTCTCCTGTTCCCTTCCCAACAACAGGACGGAGGGGTGTGTGTGTGTGTTGCAGGGAAGTCCTCTGCAGCTCCCACTATGGAAGGTCCACCCAAAAATGTGGGACTGAAATAGTGCTCGGGCAGTGATCCCCACCGGTGACCTGGGCCATCCTTTGGGCTCTCTGGTGAGAACCCTCAGCCTCCCGTCCTCCGTCTCTACCCTGATTGGTTGAGCAGGGGGATATTGACAGGGAGGAGACTCAGGTCCTTGTTGTTCTCTTTTAAGATCAAGTAAATAAGTCAGAACCAGTTCTATCTTTGATTAATTTTGCTGCTTCTCTGCATTAATTGTCTCTGAGCAGTTGATGATTCCCTCTAACATTGCAGTTCTCCTCAAATACTTGCTGAATAATTACTGTCACTGTTGTTGGTCTGGAGCTCATCTGAGAGCACAGTATTCAGGTCATTCAATGTCTGAAATTCAAGATCCGATGGTTTGTTTGAAAATCAGGGCTCTTCGGTCCTATTCCCAACACTGCCTCTGACGGGCTGTGTGACCTAAGACAAGTCAATTCTCCTTTCTCAGCCTGAGCTTCTCCCTCTTTCAAGTAGGGATAACAATGATCCGCTCTTACCTACCTCATGGTGGGTGAAGGATGCGGATCCATTTGGGAGTGTCACTAGAAGTAGTGCATAATATGAAGTTTCCCAGATTATGACATAATAGATTAGCTGAAATAGTCTATTTTATTTGTATTTTTTTATTTTGAAATTGTTAATAGTAGCAACGACTTAGCTCAGATTGAAGCATCTTATCTAATGGTTGAGATGTAAGTGTCTCCTCTTTGTGTGTGAGGAGACAATTTAACACACTCTGACAAAGAGGAGATGCTTTTGTTTTGCAACAAAATATTTTTGCAAAGATCTTTCATCCCACTTGTTATGATTTTGAGAAACAAACTGGTTTAGTCAAAATGGGATTTTCGGACAGAAACGGTTTGAATAAAATTTTCCCACCATCTCGATTCCTGGGCTCTGGGGTGTTTTCATCTGTTAGAACAGGAGTCAGAACTTGTTGCTTCTCTTTCTGGCTCTGCCATCGCCTTGTTGTGTAGGCCTTGGGTAGGTCACTTCCCTTCTCCCATCTGTCCAATCGGAACAGGAACAGTTCTCGAACTATGGGCAGTTTAGAGCCCAAGTGAGATAAGGGGTATTAAAGCCCTCTGTGAAGGAGAAAGGGGAGTTTCACAGTGTTTAGCACCAAGGAATTCTAAAGTTTGCTAAAATGTCTAGTCTGTGGAAACAAGAAATGGTCGGGGCCAAACTTATTAACCACTGCCTTTTTAAAGACCATTCAAAGATGTGAGTCCCTATCTTTTAGGTACCTGGGGTTCTTTGCCAGCAGCAGAGAAGAGGTTCCTGCCTCCGTTTTTGTGGCCTTAACAAACCAGGTGTTGTGCCCCAGTTCTCGTCTGAGACCCCTGAAAAAGAACATCTTCCCATCCATGAACAAGACAGGACCTATCTTTCAAAGGGGAACAAAAAGACTTCTGGGACTTACAGACTAGCTAGCCTGACTGCCATAGCTGGAGAGATCCTGCAATACCTTCTTAAACACTCAGTTTGTCGGCAGCACCTACAGGATGATTTGGTTCTTATGACTAGTGAGCGTGGAATTGTCAAGAACAAATCATTCCAAACGAATCCTCTTTCCTTCTTTGGCAGGGTTCTGGGCCTGGTAGAGGTGAGTAAACAATAGATGGGATCTAGCTCGGTGTTACTAAGGCTTTTGACACAGTCCCATAGGACATTCTCAGAAGCAAACGAGGGAAATGTAGTCCAGCTGCAATCAGTGTAATGTGGGTGCAGAGCTGGTTGAAAGCCAAGACTCCAGGAGCCCTTCTCCATGTTTAGCTGCCCAACGGGGAGGGTGAACCTAGTGGGTCTGGCAGGGATCAGTCCGGTGTCAGATACTATTCTATATTTTCATGAATGATTTGGAAAATGGAGTGGAGAGCATGCTCCTAAAGTTTACAACTGACACCAAGCACTTTGGAGCACAGGATTGAAATTCAAAACACCCTTAACAAATTGGAGACTTGGTCTTCTTGAGCCAAACTCCATGGTTAGGGCTCTCTCTCTACACTGGGCAGAAGTGATACCCCAGAGCCAAGCACTCCTCCTGGGCAGTGAGCTCCGACCTTGAATGGTCAGGTGCTGCTTAGCACTCTCAGAGCAGCTTTTGCTGGGGGATTCTCCCAGCACTTTCCAATAGCGGGAAGGTATGAAATCCCCATTTGACTGCTGGGGACAGAGCCCGAGAGTGGGGAGCAACTTGCCCAAAGTCCCCAGAAAAAGGAAAACAACCAGCAGAGGAACCAGTAGGAAACCCAGCAATGGAACTCAGGAGTCCTGGGGGTGTGCTGTGGTGACCAGATGTCCCAATTTTATAGGGACAGTCCGAATTTTGGGGTCTTATCTAGGATCCTATTACCCCCCACGCCGTCCCGATTTTTCACACTTGCTGTCTGGTCACCCTAGGGTGTGCACATGTGTGGGTCCCAGCTGCTCCCTGCCCCCCTCATTGAAGCAGATGTGCAGGGTTACTGCCCTGGGAAGTGCAGGGCACCAGTGGATGTGGGGTTGGCTGGAGGTAGGGGTCTGGCTTCAGGCAGGGCAAGGGCTGCGTGGCTGGCTGGCTTCAGGCAGGGGGGTGCATCAGGGGTTGGCTGGAGACAGGGCAGGGAGGATGCGGCTGGTGCAGGCAAAGCAGAAGGTGCAGGGCTGGCTGGAGACAGAGGCTGACTGCCGGCAGGGCAGGGCAGGGGGTGCAGGGCTGGCTGCGGGCAGGGCCGATGCAAGGAAGTTTCATGCCCTAGGCGAAACTTCCACCTTGCACCCTCCCCCCCCGCACCCCTGCCCTGAGGCGCCCCACCCGTGGCAGCTCCCCCCTCCACCCTGAGGCTCCCCTCTTGTGGCAACTCTCCTGCTCTGCCCTGCGGCACCCCCCTCGCCCGAGCTCACCCCTGCTCCGAGCACGAGCACCCCGAGCACGCCGTGGCCGCTTCACTTCTTCCACCTCCAAGGCTTGCGGCGCCTAAGCCTGCCAGGCAGTCAAGCACCCTCCTCTGAGCCACAGCAGCCCTGACAGTTGACAATAGAGGCACCTTAACCCCTGAGTTCCTTCAATGTGTCCCCCTCGGGGGTCCAGCTCCGATCACCAGATACTCGGGGTATGTCTATACCACCTGCCGAATCGGTGGGCAGCGATCGATCCAGCGGCGGTTGATATATAGCGTCTAGTGTAGATGCAATACATTGAGTGCTCTCCCCTCGCCTGCTGTACTCCAGCTCCGTGAGAGGCGCAGGCAGAGTCTACGGGGAGCTGCAGCAGTCAATTCACCGAGACTGTGACATTATAATTGTTAGGCCTGAATAAAGATATAGCAGACAAAACCAGGTATGCCAACCTGACCAAAGTCAGGCTAACAGAGGTTTGTGGGTAATCCCTGAGTGGAAAACACTGAGAAGCAGCAGCATGTCTCACAAGCGCTGGGAAAAAGTGAGATAAGAGAGAAGCTGCATTCCTGGCATAGTACCACATGTGCTGTGTTCGGGCAGCTCCTTCGAAGAACTGATAAGAGTCCTAGTTTTCGCTCCCTGGTTTTGTTCTTTGTTTGTTTTTAACTCCCCTACATTTCTAACTTTAGGCATGCATGTATACTAAAGGTGTCTAGTTTCTAGTTGTTAGAAGAAGGGGGTGGGTTGCTCCAGTGAATAATTTATGACGCGACGGAACTGTCTATATAGGCTTATACTAAGATGTAAAGAGCAGGCTGGTTCTGTCTGGAGACGAGCTGCTCTCTATTGATGCGTGCACTTGTCAATAAAGAGCTTTTGATCGGACCTTGCTGGTGTTGCCTGTCTCTCTCGCGGTCAGACAACGAACTTTGCCGTCTGGGTTAGAGTCCCTGACATCTTTGGTGACTCTGCCGGGACCCGTCTGACTCTCCGGCGGGGGATCGGACCCTGAGGCAACGCAGCGCGCATCCTCCGGTTTAGAGGAGACTTGCCTGGTGATCTGATCTCTGCGTTGGCGATAAGGCGTGTTCTGTGAACCAGCTGAAACTCGTAGAAATCCAGCAACGTCCACCTACCCATTGAGTAGGGTCCAGGTTGTCGGCGTTAGAGTCCCTGACTACTTAGGTCTGGGTTAGAGTCCCAGTCCAGGTCTGGGTTAGAGTCCCAGCCTGGGTTTGAGTTTTAGTCCAGGTGTTCAAGTCCTTGGAGAAGTAAGTGAGCGCTCGATGCGGGGAGGTGGGGGTTAGAGTCCCTTTACCTCGACCCGGGGAGGAGGGGTTAGAGTCCCTTCATTAAAATGAGACAAGTTGGCAGTAAGTGCCCGGGGGATGCCCCGTTGTCTCTGATACTTAGAGATTGGAAAGAGATTTCTGAGACAGCTGATCTAGTTAAATTTAAGATGAGAAATCTGTGTTGGATCCAATGGCCATCATTTACCTTTCATTTGTCCCCAACTAGAGACTGGCCGGTGGGTGAAACCTTTTCCACAGATAGGAGGAACTCCTTAAGGGATATTTTGGTTGATCTTAGGCCGAGACAAATGGATTACTTGTTTGTATGGTATAATTATAAACCCATGGAGGGATGGGTAGCTTTTGAAGCTGTTTGTATGGAGAGCTCTTGTAAAAAAATCACCCACCATATGCACCAGAGCCGCACCGGGAGGAGGACAATTTTGTTCCTGTTCTTCCCCGTCTGATGGAGTGCAAGGATTCAAAAGCAGGTTAGGGACAGTTCAGGGACAGAGGAGAATCAAGAGGGAGCTCAGAGTGATGTTCCCTCATCTTCAGAGGAATCAGGCAGCCTCACCCCCTCTGTGCAGCCTCCAGCCAGCCTTTTGCAAACTTGGTCAGGGACTGCTTTTCAAACACCCCCAATATTACAGCAGCCCTTGTCCTTGCCCTTGTGGACCCCCACTAGTTACTTAACTCCATGAGAGAGAATGTTTCTGAGACACCTCTGATATTACAAGCCTCATTGAGAACTTATCTGGTTCTACTGGTTGCTGGGGAACATGAGATGGTTTTACCCATACCCTGTTTGCAACTTCAAATTTGTTTAACTGGTAGTGCACTATGCCTCACTTATGAGACAATCCTGAGGCAGTGGAAAGAATGTTCTGCACAATCTTTTTCACTCATGTGCCCACTTGGGCAAATGTAAATCAGTTATTAGATACTCTCATGACAGAAGATGAAAGACAAAAAGTAAAAGAAAAATCTGCAGCTCATTTGAATGCACCTTGGCTAATTACTGACCCTAACTGGAATCCCAATAATCCAGCTCAAAAGACAAAGTTGGATGGATTTTTAAAAGCTGTTTTGAATGGTATTAGAGATGCAGGGGAGGCTACTCCAAATTGGAGCAAGGTGACTGCTTGTGTTCAGCATCCAGATAAGCACCTCTCTGACTTTTGTGCTCGACTGATTTGTGAAGTTAAAAAGCATGGGAATTTAAATCCTGAAACTGATCATGGAAAGGAGATGGTTAAAATGGTTTTCATGTCACAATGTGCAAAGGATATTGCAAAAAGATTTAGAAAGCATCCAGATGGTACGCAAGGGAAAAGTTTGTCTGAAGTAGTTAGCATTGCTACTAGAATGTTTAATGGGAAAGAGAAAAAGAAAGAAAAAGACATAAGGAACGGGTTAATTTAAAAATCATCTTGGCCCCGGGATGGAAGGAGGGAGGTGCTCTGCGTTCAGGGTCAGGAATCGGCGCGGACTGTGCTTGGTGCACGGAGGGGCTGCTTTCGGCCCCAGCTGGCTGTGAAGGAAAAAATATAGACAGAGGCGAAGCAAAGGAAATACAAGTTACAGAACTGAAATTACATTTGCAAAGCTTAACTGTCCAGTAAGATCCAACAGTGTGCCTTTGTGACCCTGGAGTCGGTGTGGCTTGGTGACACCAAAGAAGCCACAGGCAGCCGACCTGGACTGGAATCTCTGAAAGAGACGCCGCAGGAGATTCCAGGGTGTAAAAGAACAGCCCTCCCAAGAGCAGAAGCATGTTGGAAATTCTGGACAAGCTGTATACAGGATAATCTCCCTTCCACCTCTCCCCCTCCTCTGAACATTATACACAGAAGTGGCCAGTCTGGACGTACGTGTGTAAGTATGAAAGGAGCTTCGGGCTTGGGGCATTAATAGTTTCCTGAGTGATGTGGGAGCGTTCCCAACAATCTCCGTTGTTGTTTTATTATTTTATTAACGAAGCTTTAAAATTCAGTTATATGGTGTGTTTTCTTTATCTTCCCCCAACGATCCTGTAGTGTCAGCCTGATCATCTGACATGAGGGATAGATTGGTAACAGAAATTTGTCACAGTTTGGTGAGCAATTAAGAAGGGGGGAGCCCTGCAGAATTTACACCATCTATTTGTTTTACCCTTGTTATTTTGTGTTTGCTTTGCTTTGTACTGTTGGTGTTATATGCTGAGAACTGCATGAGTAAAAGTGAGTCCTAATACGATAAGGAAACGCTGTCTGGTTCTGGTTCTGTTCTATTTAACCAGTTACTGTTGTTGTTTTTTTTCTCTGTTCATTTGGGTGTTAGGAGTGTGGGTGGAACTGAACCTCTTGTTCGTAATTCCTCGGAGTGGAAGCCATGTGTGCGAGACAGCTCTGAGGTTAAATTGAGATCCTTCTGTCCTGCCCCCTGTAGCGGTCAGTGTATAGAAGTGGGAAAGTCTGGCTTAGACTGTAATTCCCTCTGCTCTCTGTGTAATTCTCTTTTCTGTTTAAGTGTCAAACAGATGAATGAGTCTCTGGGTAAACCCTCTAAGAGTAGTCCTTCAAATGATATGTTAAGTAAATGGCCTTTGCCCAATGGGCCATGTGTCTTCCTCTAGGTGGCAAGCCTCATGAAGGAGGACTCGGGTAGTCTTGTGAGTAAGAATGTTTAAGGGAAGAGACCAGGAGGGGTGGGGGGCTAGTTGAGAAGCCCACCCTCCTAGCTAAACTGGTAGTGGAAGAAGTTGGTGCCTATGGAAGGGACGGTTCAGTGAGAAAAGCAGGATCGGGCCCAGGCGGGCAGGCAACAGACAGAGAGATTGGAAAACAGGTTGGAAAACTTTAAGGGTGTAGTGGAAGGAAGGAGTCAGTAAGTGTAAGCATGGGGATTTCAAATACCCAGAACTTACTTGGAATGGTGATTTGAGTTGATAAAAGTGGCTGTTGGGAGACAAGCAAGTGATTTAAGGGAGAGTGAGAAGTTAACTCTGTAGTTGCTGGAGGAAACAGCAGTTGAACTTTGTAAAAATGCTAAAGAGGAAAGTTCTTGGTGTCTTTGAAATGTTTGTAAATAAATTGAGGCAAAGAAATTGTTAATTGCAATCATTTAGAATTTAGTTAAATTAGCTGAAGAATGTATATAGTGCTATGTAATTGAAATTTTATTAGGCTGTAAGGGCACTATAAGTAGTGATGTTTTCTTTCAGTGTTTGAAAGCAAGAGTTAAAAGTAAAAAGCAAGCCAGAAAGCATCTGTATTCATGCAAATTATCTAACTGATAAGGTAGGAGCCACTGAAACCTGGGCTGCCTATGAAACACATAAAATATGGGATAATTCCTCTGTTTTTCCTGAAATCAACAAGGGTATTTGTCTATTTTAAGCAATGATTGTCTGCCCAGAAGGGGTAGACCTCTGTTTTTTTGTCTTTCAGATAATCAGAGAAAACTGATGCCAGCTAAACAGCATTCAACGTACCATGCATTTACTGGCACAATAGAAATTATGTTTTGTGTTCTATGTTCTGTCTTGTGGTGTTTGTCTTGTGGCCGGAATTTTTGTGTTTAATATTTTTATAAAATAATCTAGTTTAAAATCAAACAAAAAGGTTAAATTAAAATGCAGATACTTGTTTTGTTCAACTTGGAATACAAAGTGTTTAGATAAATCAGGAGAATGTGATATACTAAAGTCTAATGCATTTCCTTAAGTAAGGAAAAGAAACTTTATTGGTCAAATTGTTAATTGCAAAAATTGTTGTTAAAATTTGCGTATCAACAGTCTTTGAAAGCAAGGACATGAAAAGTTAACCCACTCCCCATATTGTACATGGGATCTTTCTGGCTACCTCAGATTTCTAGCCAGAGGGCTGGGGACGGTGGAAGGCTATTGGACTAGAGGTTGTATTGAGTGAACTCCTCAAAGTGGGTGTGCTTGTCCTGGCTTGTTGCTCGAAAGCTCTGTAATAAGGTTATTTTAGTAAAAGGGTGTGTGTGGCATATATTAAATAATAAGACTAATGTACTGTATAATGACAATGTGTAGGTGTTCATTGTTGGGAAAAAGGTGTATAAGTAAAAAGTGAAAGTTTCCTTTTCAGGTTAAAAGAAGCCAAGAAGGGAAGAAGCACAAAGAACAGAATGAATTAACTGAAAAAATAAAATAAAATAAAATAGCAAGCTCAGGCTATAGATAAGACACTGACTCCATTCAAGGACACTGCTCACAGTTAAGACTTGGTTAACAACCAGGAAAAGGAGGGCTTGAATTTGCCCATGCAGCTATGAGATCTGAAAAACACTGCCAGGCACTAATGAAATGTGTTAAGTTTTTTTTCTCACAGGTAAGGAAGCGCTACCCAAAGACCCTAGCAGCCCTGCCACTCCTTGGAACCAGGAGACGGGATTGATGTAAAGGTCCACCAACGAAAGACTGCCTTGGCTCCATGCTGGAAAGGCCCTTAAGTCCTGATGACTACCAACACCGCTGTGAAGTACCAAAGACTGACTGCTTGGACCCAAGATTCTCACTGCAAAAAGACCCCTCCACATTGGGAGAATTCTCCTACTGATGATTAGCCTATTTCACCTTCTAGCTCCACTGTGCCTTCTGGACAGTAGGGAAAAAGTACAAGGTGAAGTGCTAGTAGCCTCTCCCTTATCCACTGACAGATCTACTGTGCCTTTGAATTTTTCTAGAAAAAGCAAAACCATTACAGGGTGATGTGCTAGTAACCTCTCCCCTATATGATGCTGCACCAAGACTGTTTTGGGAAAGAAGAAGGAACACTCACTCCACTGAAATTGCTAAAGTCCAGGAATTCCTGACTAGAAAGGACATTAAGAACTGACCCCGGAGAAGAAACAAAGAATTGTACACTGGCAGAAAAAATTTGTGGGACCCATGCTTGGGAATGTGGTATTGATTGGATTTTGGGGTTTATTCTACAGGCTGTGCCCTGTGTTGTGGATAAATTCTTCAGCATGTATTGCTCTCTCTAATTGGATTTTAAATAACAAGTGCCCGAAGAGTTTGTTCTGCCACTGGAAATTTTACCTGTATTGAAACCGTTCCAGTGACTAATAATGTAAACCCCTCCTATGCTATTAATGTCAATGCCTTTTAAAAGTACCTGAAAATAGTTAAAAAACAAATGTAATATAGTACTACACCAAGGAAAGATGGTATTAAATATCACTGAGGCTGGGAAGGCATTGCAGTGGGATCTAGTATGTTTGGAGATTCAGAATTTCCTGAATGACCAGCTGATGGCCATTTGGAGTGATCTTGAGTACCAGACTTGGCCCACTGCCCTTACAGACACATCAGGAGTACCATCTGATCTGTGGTCATGGAGATATACTAAAGACTTTCTGGGTGGAAGTGTAAACATTTACAGTGCTCCTTCCAAGCATTTGGACTGGGGGGTGTGGGCTTCCACATACCGAATCCTGACGGGTCCATGGGGAGGATGCACATGGGACTGGATTATTCACCGAAACATCTGGGAAATTAGACCACTTGGTATACCTAACTGATTTATAGTCAGTGCCCCAATCCCTTAGCTGTCAGACAAACAGGATTCCACTCTTTTGTCCGTGCACTCATTCCTGGATTGTGGGTGGCTAAGCTCAAGAGAGCAGTTGTAAATATTTCTGCAGAGCTTGAAAAAAAACCGCTAATGCATTAATAGACGCTTTCCAAAAGTTGCAACGAAAGACTGATGAAGTAGCAGAAGTAACTTTGCAAAATAGACGTGTGCTAAATGCCATGAATGCTGAATTAGAGAGGGGCTTGTGCTCGCATTGGGGAAAAATGTTGCTTTGCTGTTAATCACTCTGGCTTAATTGACAAAGATTTACAAGCTATTAAGAATGTTGCTGTTGTTTTCCATGCTATATCTCTTGATCACACTTTTAGTTTTAAGGACCTCCACTCAGACCTTGGGTCATGGTTTACTAGCCTCCCCCGTACAATTGTTAAATGGATATGTGTCCCAAGAGTCCCATTATGGTCCTCTAGGGACAAAGGGGGGATTGTTAGGCCCGAATAAAGATATAGCAGACAAAACCAGGTATGCCAACCTGACCAAAGTCAGGCTAACAGAGGTTTGTGGGTAATCCCTGAGTGGAAAACACTGAGAAGCAGCAGCATGTCTCACAAGCGCTGGGAAAAAGTGAGATAAGAGAGAAGCTGCATTCCTGGCATAGTACCAGATGTGCTGTGTTCGGGCAGCTCCTTCGAAGAACTGATAAGAGTCCTAGTTTCCCAGCCTCCTTGTTTTCGCTCCCTGGTTTTGTTCTTTGTTTGTTTTTAACTCCCCTACATTTCTAACTTTAGGCATGCATGTATACTAAAGGTGTCTAGTTTCTAGTTGTTAGAAGAAGGGGGTGGGTTGCTCCAGTGAATAATTTATGACGCGACGGAACTGTCTACATAGGCTTATACTAAGATGTAAAGAGCAGGCTGGTTCTCTCTGGAGACGAGCTGCTCTCTATTGATGTGTGCACTTGTCAATAAAGAGCTTTTGATCGGACCTTGCTGGTGTTGCCTGTCTCTCTCGCGGTCAGACAACGAACTTTGCCATCTGGGTTAGAGTCCCTGACATAAGTATAATCTAATATCTCATTGAAAGGTGACAGGGCCAGAAAGAGTTAATTAACTCACCTCACCAACTGACCTGACCCGTGGGTGAACCTTAAGAACTGGTTAACAGATATGTAAATGAACAGAGCTTTGAAATGCAAGTCTGCAGTGTTAGAGGTAGAAGGGGAAGTGTTTGCTCAGGTCTTGTGATGTCAGCAAACAAGTCTTGTCTATTGCTATAGTTTTAATTCAAAGAGCAAAAAAAGAATATTAACATTTATGATGATACTTGAGTGAAATAGTATTATTGTCTGTGTCTCTTTGAAGGTTGTGGTAATCTGTATCTGAACTGTTTGATGGATGTACTAATTGCCAGGATGTTTGGAAGAAGAGTTAAGCCTATTGTTTTCTCAGGCTGAAAGGCTGCTGGAAATGTTTAAGAACCTGGGACACGATCCTTCTTCATCTCAGATCTGCTTTGGGTTTCAAGAGGGGGAAACCTTAAGCCACAAGGATTGAGATCCCCAGTCATTGACTGGAGCCACCCTGAATATGGACATTGGATTATAACCTATGGACTATTTCTAAAAGGACTTTTGGCAACTACAAGCTCATCTCTACTTTGTATCTGAACCTCAAAAATTGAATTCAAGTCTATATGTCTATGAATCTTTTAACCAACACTCACTCTCTCTCTTTTCTTTTCTAATAAATTTTAGCTTAGTTAATAAGAATTGGCTATAGCATGTATTTTAGGTAAAATCTAAGTTATAATTGAACCTGGTTATGTGGCTGATCCTTTGGGATCGGAAGAATCTTTTCTTTTATATGATGAAGTAAGATTTTCAGGAATCATCATCATATCTAACAGGTGTGTCTGGACGGAGGCCTGAGGCTGGGTACTTTAAGGGAACTGCGTGGTTTAAACTTCTAAGTAACCAGTGAGGTACTACAGAAGCTGTTTTGTGCTGGCTTGGTAAATCTAAGTATTGAAATAACCAGCAGCGTTTGGGATTTGTCTGCCCTGTTTTGTTTGCAATTCACTCTGATTGAGTGAGTTGAGTTGGCTCCCACGGGCAGCACCGTCACACCTACAGCCAGGCTGCAGAGGTCCGGGGGATCTTAGGGGCCTTGGGGTGCACAGATACCTATGTCCAGGCCATAGCGGTCCCTGGGGGGCTTAGAGAGTTTGGGGGGGACACAGATACCAATCTCCATGCTCTAGGGTCCCATGGGGGCTTAGAGGGTTCGTGGGGGGCACATATTCCTACATCCAGGCTGTAGGGTTACCAGGGAGGCTTAGGGGGTTAGTGGGGGGCAAAGATACCTACGTCCAGGCTGGAGGCATCCTGGGAGTCTTAGGGGATTTGTGGGGGCCAAAGACACCTATGATGTCCAGGCTGTAGGGGTACCAGTGGGTTTTAGGGGTTCGAGTGGGCACAGATACGTATGTCCAGGCTGTATCGTTCCCGGGGGGGTTAGAGGTTTCCTGAGGGGCACAGATATCTACCTCCAGATTGTAGATGTCCCGGGAGGGGGGGGTTAGGGGGGTTGTGGAAGTGCAAATACCTATGTCCAGGCTGTAGGGGTTCCTGGGGACTTAGAGGGTTTCTGAGGGGCACATATACCTACGTGCACACTGGAGTGTCGCAAGGGGCTTATGGAGTCTATATGGGGTACAGATACCAATGTTCTGGCTGTATAGGTCCCTCGGGGGCTTAGGGGGTTTGTGGGGGGCACAGATACCTAAGTTCAGGTTGGAGGGATCTCTGAGTGTCTTAGGTGTTTGGTGGGAGGCACAGATACCTACGTCCAGGCTGCAGGGGTCTCGGAGGGGCTTAGGGTCTGTCACGGAGTGTGGGGGAGTCCGGTCCTGCACCCCTCCTCCTGGGACTCACAGTGACTCTCAGCCAGCCAGTAAAACAGAAGGTTTATTGGACAACAGGAGCGAAGGATACAGCAGAGCTTGGAGGCACAAGCAGGACCCCACAATCAAGTCCTTCTAGGGGTTCAGGAAACTTAGTTCCCAGTTTGGGAATCCCTGAATTCCAACCACCCAGACCAAAACCGAAACTGAACTAACCCAACTCCCTCCAGCTGGCCATTTGCTGTGTCCAGCTTCCCGGGCAAAGGTGCTGACCCCTCCCCGCGCCTAGCTCAGGTTACAGGCTGAGCACGTGTCCGGTCCTAAAGTCACCCCCTGCTCTCCCATCCCCCACACAGACAGTCCCTTCTCCATCACAGTAATGGACAGAGCATTTCCTGCATGGAGCAACAGTGACACCATGTGGCCAGGCAGGGAAATGCCCAGAGCATTTCCTGGATGGAGCAACAGTGATTCCATGTGGCCACGCAGGGTAATGCACAGAGCATTTCTCTCATAGAGGAACAGTGACAACATGTGGCCATGCAGGGTAATGGACAGAGCATCACCCCTATGTAGAGGCTGTAGAGATCCCTGGGGGGCTTAGGGGTAGTGGGGGGCACAGATAGCTACGTCCAGGCTGGAGACATTCTGGTGGGCATTAGGGGCTTCATGAGGGGCACAAATATCTACGTCAGGGCTGGAGAGGTCCCTGGATGGCTTAGGGGGTTATGGTGAGCATAGATACATACATCCAGGCTGCAGGGGTACCAGAGGGACTTAGGGGGTGTCACGTAGTGTGGTGGAATCTGGCCCTGCACCCCTCTTCCTGGGACATACAGTGACTCAGCCAGCCAGTAAAACAGAAGGTTTTTTTTGGCCAACAGGAACGAAGGATACAGCAGGGCTTTTGGGCACAACCAGGACCCCTCAATCGAGTCCTTCTGGGGGTTCAGGAAGCTTAGTTCCCAGTTTGGGATTCCCTGAATTCCAACAACCCAGCTCCAAACCAAAACTGAACTAACTCCCTCCAGCCAGCCCCTTCCTTTATTCAGCTTCCTGGGCACAGGTGCTGACCCCCTCCCAGCTGCCTAGCTTAAGTTACAGGCTTAGGTCCTGTCCCTCACCTAAAGTCACCCGCTGCTCTCCCATCCCCCACACAGACATTCCCCACTCCATCACAGTAATAGACTCATAGACTCATAGACTCATAGGTCAGAAGGGACCAATCTGATCATCTAGTCTGACCTCCTGCACAAGGCAGGCCACAGAACCCCACCCATCCAATTTTATACAACCCCTATCCCAGGACCGAGTTATTGAAATCCTCAAAAATGGTTTGAAGACCTCAAGCTGCAGAGACACCACCAGCAAGCGACCCGTGCCCCACGCTGCAGGGGAAGGCGAAAAACCTCCAGGGCACCTGCCAATCCGCCCTGGAGGAAAATTCCTTCCCGACCCCAAATATGGCGATCAGCTAAACCCTGAGCATGTGGGCAAGAGTCACCAGCTAGCACCCAAGAAGGAGTTCTCCGCAGCAACTCAGTACCCATCGCATGCAACATCTCCCCGCAGACCATTGAGCAGACTGTCTGGTGGTAATTCAAGATCAATTGCCCAAATTAACGATCCTATCATAACATCCCCTCCATATACTTATCAAGCTTTGTCTTAAAGCCAGGAAAGTCTTTTGCCCCTACTACTTCCCTCGGAAGGCTATTCCAGAACTTCACTCCCCTAATGGTCAGAAACCTTCGTCTAATTTCAAGTCTAAACTTCCTAATATCCAGTTTATACCCATTCGTCCTCGTGGCTACATTAGTACTAAACTTAAATAATTCCTCTCCCTCCCTAACGTTAACCCCCTTGATATATTTATATAGGGCGAGCATATCCCCCCTCAGCCTTCTTTTGGCCAGGCTAAACAAGCCAAGCTCTTTGAGTCTCCTTTCATAAGGCAGTTTTTCCATTCCTCGGATCATCCTCGTAGCCCGTCTCTGAACCTGTTCCAGTTTGAATTCATCCTTCTTGAACATGGGACACCAGAACTGCACACAGTATTCCAGATGGGGTCTCACCAACGCCGTATACAACGGTACTAACACCTCCTTATCCTTGCAGGAAATACCCCGCCTGATGCATCCCAAAATCGCATTTGCTTTTTTAACAGCCGTATCACATTGGCGACTCATAGTCATCCTGCTATCAACCAGTACCCCAAGGTCCTTCTCTTCCTCCGTCGCTTCCAACTGATGCGCCCCCAACGTATATCCAAAATTCTTATTATTAATTCCTAAATGCATGACCTTGCACTTTTCACTATTGTATTTCATCCTATTTCTATTACTCCAGTTTACAAGGTGGGTCAGATCTTCCTGAATAGCATCCCTGTCCTTCTCCGTGTTAGCAATACCCCTCAGCTTCGTGTCATCCGCATACTTTATTAGCACATTCCCGCTCTTTGTGCCAAGGTCAGTAATAAAAAGGTTAAATAAGATCGGTCCCAAAACCGATCCTTGAGGGACTCCACTGGTGACCTCCTTCCAGTCCGACAGTTCACCTTTCAATACGACCCTCTGGAGTCTCCCCTTTAACCAGATCCTTATCCACCTTACAACTTTCTTATTGACTCCCAGCTTTTCCAATTTAACTAACAGCTCCGTGTGCAGAACCGTGTCGAACGCCTTACTGAAATCTAGGTAAATTATATCTACCGCATTTCCTTTATCTAAGTAATCCGTCACCTTCTCAAAGAAGGAGATCAGATTGGTTTGGCACGATCTACCTTTAGTAAATCCGTGTTGCAATTCGTCACAATTACCATTGACCTCTATGTCCTTAACTACTTTCTCCCTTAAAATTTTTTCCAAGACCTTACATACTACAGACGTCAAGCTAACAGGCCTATAATTACCCGGATCACTCTTATTCCCTTTCTTAAAAATAGGAACTACATTAGCAATCCTCCAGTCATACGGCACAACACCCGAGTTTATCGATTGCTTAAAAATTCTCGCTAACGGGCTCGCAATTTCACGCGCCAGTTCCTTTAATATCCTCGGGTGGAGATTGTCCGGGCCCTCCGACTTCGACCCATCGAGCTGTTCAAGTACGGCCTCTACCTCAGTTGGAGTAATATCCACTTCCATATCCACATTCCCATTTATCATCCCTCCATCATCGCAAGGTTCCTCACTAGTCTTATTAAAAACTGAGGCAAAGTACTTGTTTAGATGTTGGGCCATGCCTAGGTTATCCTTAACCTCCATTCCATCCTCAGTGTATAGCGGCCCCACTTCTTCTTTCTTTGTTTTCTTCTTATTTATGTGGCTGTAGAACCTTTTACTATTGGTTTTGATTCCCTTTGCAAGTTCCAGTTCAATGTGGCTTTTAGCCTTCCTCACTTTATCCCTACATGTTCTGACGTCAGCAAGGTAGCTTTCTTTACTGATCCTGCCTTCCTTCCACTCCCTGTAAGCTTTCTGCTTTTGTCTAATCCCCTCTCTGAGTTGCTTGCTCATCCAGTTTGGCCTGCAACTCCTGCCCATGGTTCTTTTCCCCTTTCTCGGGATGCAGGCTTCCGACAGTCTCCGCAGCTGCGACTTAAAGTAATTCCAGGCCTCCTCCACATTTAAATCCACTAATTCCTCTGTCCAATCCACTTCCCTAACTAATTTCCTTAACTCTTTAAAATTAGCCCTCGAGAAGTCAAAAACCCTAATCGCAGATCTACATTTGTTTATCCTTCCATCTAGTTTGAACTGAATCAGCTCATGATCACTCGAACCAAGGTTGTCCCCTACCACCATTTCTTCTACGAGGTCCTCACTGCTCACCAACACCAAGTCTAAAATGGCATCCCCTCTCGTAGGTGCTTCAACTATTTGATGAAGAAATCCATCCGCTATCACATCCAGAAAAATCTGACCCCTATTATTCGTGCAAGTACTCGTCCTCCAGTCTATATCCGGGAAGTTGAAGTCCCCCATAATCACACATTTCCCCTTTGTGTTTACTTCATTAAAGACATTAAAGAGGTCTCTATCCATATCCCAATCCGATCCCGGCGGTCTGTAGCACACCCCAAGCACTATCTCAGGGGAAGCTCTAGTTGCTTTTTTACCCAGCGTGATTTTTGCCCAGACGGACTCTGTCTTATCCATTCCATCGCATCTTATTTCGCTACATTTAATTTCATCATTAATGTACAAGGCTACTCCCCCACCTTTGCCTTTCTTCCTGTCTTTTCTGAACAGCACATAGCCTTCAATACCCGTGCTCCAGTCATGAGTACTATTCCACCAGGTTTCGGTAATCCCTATAATATCTGGCTTCACTTCATGCACGAGTAACTCCAGTTCCTCCATCTTGTTACCTAGGCTCCTCGCATTAGTGTACAAACCTCTTAATTTTCGGCGTTTGGCGAATGCACAGAGCATTTCCTGCATGGAGCAACAGTGACACCATGTGGCCACACAGGGTAAGGAACAGAGAATTTCCTGCATGGAGTAACAGTGGCACCGTGTGGCCACACAGGGTAATGCACAGAGCATTTCCTGCATGGAGCAACATTGACACCTTGTGACCACACCAGGTAATGGACAGAGCATTTCCTGCATGGAGCAACAGTGACACCATGTGGCCATGCAAGGAAATGCACAGAGCATTTCCTGGATGGAGCAACAGTGATTCCATGTGGCTACGCAGAGTAATGCACAGAGCATTTCTCTCATAGAGGAACAGTGACAACATGTGGCCATGCAGGGTAATGCACAGAGCATCACGCCTATGTAGAGGCTGTAGAGATCCCTGGGGGACTTAGGGGTCATGGGGGGCACAGATAGCTACGTCCAGGCTGGAGACATTCTTGTGGGCATTAGGGGCTTCATGAGGGGCACAAATATATACGTCAGGGCTGGAGAGGTCCCTGGATGGCTTGGGGGTTGTGGTGAGCATAGATACATACGTCCATGCTGTACTGGTCCCTGGGGGGTTTAAGGAGTTGGTAAGGGTCACAGAAACCTACGTATGGTCTGGAGGGGTCCCTGGGGGACTTAAGGGTTTGTGGTTGCGCAGATACCTACGTACCGGTTGGAGGTGGCCCTGGGTAGCTTAGGCGGATTTTGTCGGTCACAGATACAAACATCCATGCTGTAGGGGTCCCGAGGGACTTTGTGGGGCTCTAGGGGTCACAGATACCTAGCTACAGTCTGGAAGGTTCCTGTGGGTATTAAGGGGTGTGTGGGGCATACAGATGCCTACATCTGGGCTTGTGGGTTCCCTGGGAGGCTTAGAGGTTTGTGGAGAGCACAGATACCATTATCCAGGCTAGATGGGTTCTGGTGGGATTAGGGGGTTGTGGGGGGCACAGATACCTATGTAAGCAGAAGCAGGATGAACTCTACCCTCACATCTGGTGGTGAATTATGGCAAGTGTGGAAAAGGATTTCAGGGTCTGATCATGTTTGCATAGACACACTCACCGTGCGTGACACGGCCACAGCAGCCTGGGATGGTTACTTTGGCAGCTATGGTATCCCCAGTTTATTTGTTGTTGTGGTGTGAGATGTGGAGTGTTGTCACCCTGATTGTGTGGATGAGGAACTGTGAAACAGCTTTGAGACAGGGATTCTCACCATCAGTTGAATGGCAATCACTAGACAAGGGAGTGGGCTCCTTGGGTGAGCTAGAGTCACCAATTGCACTTTTTTTCTTTTAACAGTTGAATAGTAGTGTTGATTTTTTATTCTCTTAAAAATTAAATTTCTAGGTTCTTGAGCTGAAATCACTGAAAAGATGTGTTAGCTTGTGGGGGACTCTGAAACTGTATTGCAGAACACAGTAGTTGGCAGACAGGAGCAGTTTGTGGGAGTGTCCCACGGAGTGAGGTGAGTCTAGCAGTTTTGG
Source organism: Gopherus flavomarginatus (assembly GCF_025201925.1). Taxonomy (NCBI): domain Eukaryota; kingdom Metazoa; phylum Chordata; order Testudines; family Testudinidae; genus Gopherus; species Gopherus flavomarginatus. The sequence goes on from NC_066636.1 coordinate 10,479,693, forward strand.
GGTATAGCTGGAGCAGAACACAGGTCGGCTGGCAGAGCAGCTGGTGGACCGAGCTGAGCAGTTTGTGGGGAAGGCAAAAGCAGAATCCCATGGAGAGGCAGAGCAGTCAGCAGTGGACCACATAAGGTGCCCCTTTCTACTCAGGCTGGCAGGGGGAAAAACCCTGCAGATAGACTCTTGAACTCTGGGGTTGCGCAACTGTGGGTGATTTTGGGGTTGCTGGACTCTTGAAACGTTGGAGATATTGGACTTTGGAGCCTTGGGGTGATTTGGGGATTGCTCGACTCATGAGCCCAGGGAAAAGGACACGGCCTAGTTGAGGTGTTTTCCCAGTTTAATGCTATGTTGTTTATCTCACGTTATTAAACATTTTCTGCTACACCCAGACTCTGTGCTTGCGAGAGGGGAAGTTTCGCCTCTTTGAGGCACCTAGGAGTGCGTATGTAAAATTTTCCCATGTCACTGGGTGGGGGCTCGAGCTGGTTTGCATTACATTGTAGGCAAGGGACCCCTATGTATTGAACCCAGTCCTTGCTGCTATCAGTTCAGCCTGGCAGAAGGGTTCCACTTACGTCCAGGCTCAAGGGGTCCCTGGGGGGCTTAGGGAGTTCGTGGGGGGCACAGATACCTACGTCCAGGCTGCAGGGGTTCCAGAGGGACTTAGGGGGTGTCACGTAGTGTGGTGGAATCTGGCCCTGCACCCCTCTTCCTGGGACACACAGTGACTCAGCCAGCCAGTAAAACAGAAGGTTTTTTTGGCCAACAGGAACGAAGGATACAGCAGGGCTTTTGGGCACAACCAGGACCCCTCAATCGAGTCCTTCTGGGGGTTCAGGAAGCTTAGTTCCCAGTTTGGGATTCCCTGAATTCCAACAACCCAGCTCCAAACCAAAACTGAACTAACTCCCTCCAGCCAGCCCCTTCCTTTATTCAGCTTCCTGGGCAAAGGTGCTGACCCCCTCCCAGCTGCCTAGCTTAAGTTACAGGCTTAGGTCCTGTCCCTCACCTATAGTCACCCGCTGCTCTCCCATCCGCCACACAGACAGTCCCTACTCCATCACAGTAATGCCCAGAGCATTTCCCGCATGGAACAACAGTGACACTATGTGGCCACGCAGGGTAATGCCCAGAGCATTTCCTGCATGGAGCAACAGTGACACTGTGTGGCCACTCAGGGTAATGCACAGAGCATCACACCTACGTAGAGGCTGTAGAGATCCCTGGGGGCTTAGGGGTCATGGGAGGTACAGATAGCTACGTCCAGGCTGGAGGAATTCTGGGGGGTTTAAGGGGGTTCGAAGGGTCACAGATACCTACGTCCAGGATAGTCGGGACTCTGGGGGAGTTAGGGGGGTTGTGGGGGGCATAGGTACTTGCGTCCAGGGTGTAGAGGTCCTGGTGGGGATTAAGGGCTTCCTGGAGGACACCAATATCTACGTCTGGGCTGGAGAGGTCCCTGGACGGCTTAGAGGTTGTGGTGAGCACAGTGATCCCTGGGGGTTTAGGAACTTGGTGAGGGGCACAGATACCTATGTTTATCCTGGAGGGGTCCCTGGGGGGGCTTAGTGGTATTGTAGGGGACACAGATACCTACGTCCAGGCTATAGGCATTCTGGTGGGGCTTAGGGCTTTGGAGGGGCACAGATACCTACATCCAGGCTGGAGGGGTCCCGGGGGGCTTAGGGGGGTTGTGGGGGGGCACAGCTATGTACGTCCAGGCTGGAGAGGTTCCAGGGAGTATAAGGAATTTTTGTGAACAGCAGAGATACCTATCTCCAGGATCTAGGGGTCCCTGGGGGGCTTAGGGTTTTTTTGGGAGGCACAGATAACTATGTCCAGGTTGGAGTGGTTCCTGGGGGGTTTAGGGGGTTCCTGGGGGGCACAGATACCTAGGTCCATGCTGTAGGGGTCCCCGGGTGGATTAGGGGTTTTCTGAGGGGTACAGATACATACGTCTAGGCTGTAGGGGTCCCTGGGAGGCTTAGGGGGTTTGTGGGGGGCAGCGACACCTAAGTCCAGGCAATAGGGCTTCCAGGAGGAATTAGTGTGTTGGGGGGGCACAGATACCTAGATCCAGGCTGGAGGGTTCCCGATGGGGGGGGTCTTAGGCAGTTTGTGTTCGGCAAAGATACCTACCTCCAGGCTGGAGGGGTGTCTTGGGACTTAGGGATTGTGGGGGGGCACAGATACTTCCGTCCAGACTGGAGGGTCCCTGGGGAGCTTAGCGGGTTCGTAGGGGGCACAGATACCTAAATCCAGGCTGGAGGGATCCAGGGGGGGCTTATGGGGTTCAGGGGGCACAGATACTTATCTCTAGGCTGTAGTGGTCCCTGGTGGGCTTAGGAGGTTTTGGGGGGCCCCAGATACCTAAGTCCATGCTGTAGGCGTCCCTACAGGTGCTTATGGGTTCATGGGGTGCACAGATACTTATGTCCAGGCTGGAGGGGGCAGGGGGGTTGGGGTTTCATGGGGGGCACAGATACGAACCTCCAGGCTTTAGGAGTCCCAGGGGGGCTGTGGGGGTACAGATACCTACATCAAGGCTGGAGGGGTCCTGGGGGGTATAGAGGGTTTGTGGGGGGCACAGATACCTAGGTACAAGCTGTCGGTGTCCCGAGGAGATGAGGCGGTTCACTGGGGGCTCAGATACATCCAGGCTGGATGTGTCCCGAGGAGCTTAGGGGGTTCGTGCGGTGCTCAGACACCTGTGTCCAGGCTGTAGGGATCCCTGGGGGCTTAGGGGGTTCGTGGGGGTCACAGGTAGTTACGTCCAGGCTGAAGGGGTAATGGGAGTGCTTAAGGGATCGGGGCTGACACAGATACCTACGTCCAGGGTCTAGGGGTCCCGAGGGGATTGGGGGTTGAGGGGGGAACAGATACCTACGTCATAGCTGGAGGTGTCTTGGGTGGTTTAGGAGGTTCGTTGGAGTCACAGATACCTAAGTCCAGGCTGTAGGGGTTCCTGGGGCATTCAGGGATTTCTGGGGGTCACAGATACCTACGTGCAGACTAGAGGGGTCCCAGAGGTCTTAGGAGAATTATGGGGGTCACAGATACCTACATGCAGATTGGAGGTGTCTTGGAGCGCTTAGGAGATTTATGGGGGGGCACAGATACCAACATACTGGCTGTAAAGGTCCCTGGGGGGCTTTGTGGGTTCGGGGGGTACAGATACCAATGTCCTGGCTGTAGATGTTCCTGGGGTACATAGAGGGGCTGTGGTCGCACATAACCCTACATCCAGGCTGTCGGGGTCCCGGGGACCCCTGGCCAAATTGGGTCCCCCTGGAAAAGTCTCCCTCACGGTGGCCCCAGGGCTGGAGGAGCTCCCACTCCCTGATATGGCACAGAGGCTGCAGCAGGGGCACAGAGCTTCTCTGGTGTCAGGGCCACAGCGGGGCAGGGGTAAAGGAGTGAGACCACAGAAGCTCTGTGCCCCTGCTGCAGCCCCCAGGTAATAGAAGGGAGTGGGAGCTCTTCCAGCCCTGAGGCCACCGTGGAGGAACATCTACAGCCAGGACATTGGTATCTGTCATACATTAGAAGCAAGAGGAAGACTAAGGACAGGGTAGGCCCACTGCTCAGTGAGGAGGGGGAAACAGTAACGGGAGACTTGGAAATGGCAGAGATGCTTAATGACTTCTTTCTTTCAGTCTTCACTGAGAAGTCTGAAGGAATGTCTAGTATAGTGAATGCTTACGGGAAGATGGTAGGTTTAGAAGAGAAAATAAGGAAAGAGCAAGTAAAAAATCACTTAGAAAAGTTAGATGCCTGCAAGTCACCAGGGCCTGATGAAATGCATCCTAGAGTACTCAAGGAGTTAATAGAAGAGGTATCTGAGCCTCTAGCTATTATCTTTGGGAAATCATGGGAGACGGGGGAGATTCCAGAAGACTGGAAGGGGGCAAATATAGTGCCCATCTATAAAAAGGGAAATAAAAACAACCCAGGAAACTACAGACCAGTTAGTTTAACTTCTGTGCCAGGGAAGATAATGGAGCAGGTAATCAAAGAAATCATCTCCAAACACTTGGAAGGTGGTAAGGTGATAGGGAATAGCCAGCATGGATTAGTAAAGAACAAATCGTGTCAAACTAATCTGATAGCGTTCTTTGATAGGATAACGAGCCTTGTGGATAAGGGAGAAGCGGTGGATGTGATATACCTAGACTTTAGTAGGGCATTTGATACGGTCTCGCATGATATTCTTATAGATAAACTAGGAAAGTACAATTTAGATGGGGCTACTATAAGGTGGGTGCATAACTGGCTGGATAACCGTACTCAGAGAGTAGTTGTTAATGGCTCCCAATGCTGCTGGAAAGGTATAACAAGTGGGGTTCCGCAGGGGTCTGTTTTGGGACCGGTTCTGTTCAATATCTTCATCAACGATTTAGATGTTGGCATAGAAAGTACGCTTATTAAGTTTGCGGATGATACCAAACTGGGAGGGATTGCAACTGCTTTGGAGGACAGGGTCAAAATTCAAAATGATCTGGACAAATTGGAGAAATGGTCTGAGGTAAACAGGATGAAGTTCAATAAAGATAAATGCAAAGTGCTCCACTTAGGAAGGAACAATCAGTTTCACACATACAGAATGGGGAGAGACTGTCTAGGAAGGAGTATGGCAGAAAGAGATCTAGGGGTCGTAGTGGACCACAAGCTTAATATGAGTCAACAGTGTGATACTGTTGCAAAAAAAGCAAACGTGATTCTGGGATGCATTAACAGGTGTGTTGTAAACAAGACACGAGAAGTCATTCTTCCGCTTTACTCTGTGCTGGTTAGGCCTCAACTGGAGTATTGTGTCCAGTTCTGGGCACCACATTTCAAGAAAGATGTGGAGAAATTGGAGAGGGTCCAGAGAAGAGCAACAAGAATGATTAAAGGTCTTGAGAACATGACCTATGAAGGAAGGCTGAAGGAATTGGGTTTGTTTAGTTTGGAAAAGAGAAGACTGAGAGGGGACATGATAGCAGTTTTCAGATATCTAAAAAGGTGTCATCAGGAGGAGGGAGAAAACTTGTTCACCTTAGCCTCCAATGATAGAACAAGAAGCAATGGGCTTAAACTGCAGCAAGGGAGATTTAGGTTGGACATTAGGAAAAAGTTCCTAACTGTCAGGGTAGTTAAACACTGGAATAGATTGCCTAGGGAAGTTGTGGAATCTCCATCTGTGGAGATATTTAAGAGTAGGTTAGATAAATGTCTATTAGGGATGGTCTAGACAGTATTTGGTCCTGCCATGAGGGCAGGGGACTGGACTCGATGACCTCTCGAGGTCCCTTCCAGTCCTAGAGTCTATGAGTCTATGAGTAATCTGTGCCCCCCATAAACCACCTAATCCCCACGGGAACCCCTACAGCCAGGATGTTGGTATCTGTCCCCTTATAAATCTCCTAAGCCCTCTGGAACCCTTCCAGTCTGAACGTAGGTATCTGTGACCCCCAGAAATCCCCGAATACCCCAGGAACCCCTACAGCCTCTACTTAGGTATCTGTGACTCCAACGAACCTCCTAAACCACCCAGGACCCCTTCAGCTAGAACGTAGGCATCTGTTCCCCCCTCAACCCCCAATCCCCTCGGGACCCCTAGACCCTGGAGGTAGGTATCTGTGTCCGCCCAGATTCCCTAAGCACCCCCATTACCCCTTTAGCCTGGACGTAGGTATCTGTACTCCCACAAACCCCCTAAACGTCCCAGCGACCCCTTCAGCCTGGAAGTCCCTATCGGTGACACCCACGAACCTCTAACCTCCCAGGGATCCCTACAGCCTGGACACAGGTGTCTGAGCACCCCACAAACCCCCTAAGCTCCTCGGGACACATCCAGCCTGGATGTATCTGAGCCCCCAGTGAACCGCCTAATCTCCTCGGGACACCGACAGCCTGTACCTAGGTATCTGTGCCCCCCACAAACCCCCTTTAACCCCCAGGACCCATCCAGACTAGATGTAGGTATCTGCACCCCCACAGCCTCCCTGGGACTCCTACAGCCTGGAGGTTTGTATCTGTGCCCCTCATGAAACCCCAACCCCCCCTGTCCCCTCCAGACTGGACATAAGTATCTGTGCACCCCACGAACCCATAAGCACCTGTAGGGACGCCTACAGCATTGACTTAGGTATCTAGGGCCCCCCAAAACCCCCTAAGCCCACCAGGGACCCCTATAGCCTAGAGATAAGCATCTGTGCTCCCTGAACCCCATAAGCCCCCCCTGGACCCATCCAGTCTGGACTTAGGTATCTGTGCCCCACATGAACCCGCTAAGCCCCCCAGGGACCCTCCAGCCTGGATGGAAGTATCTGTGCCCCCACAACCCCTAAGTGCCGAGAAACCCCTCCAGCCTGGAGGTAGTTATCTGTGCCCACCAGAAACCGCTTTAGCCCCCACAGGGACCACTCCAGCCTGGATGCAGATATCTGTGCGAAACACAAACGGCGTAAGCCCCCCCCCCGGAAACCCTCCAGCCTGAACCTAGGTATCTGTGCTCCGCCAACACACTAATTCCCCCTGGAAGACCTATTGCCTGGAAGTAGGTATCTCTGCCCCCCACAAACCCCCTAAGCCTCCCAGGGACCCCTACAGCCTAGACGTAGGTATCTCTGCCACCCAGAAAACCCCTAATCCACCCAGGGAACCCTACAGCATGGACCTAGATTTCTGTGCCCCCCAGGAACTCCCTAAACCCCCCAGGAACCACTCCAACCTGGACATAGATATCTGTGCCTCCCAAAAAACCCTAAGCCCCCCGGGACCCCTAGAGTATGGAGATAGGTATCTCTGCCATCCGCAAACAACCCTAATCCTCTCCGGAACCTCTCCAGCCTCGATGTACATATCTGTGCCCCTCCCCACAAACCACCTAAGCCCCCCGGGACCCCTCCAGCCTGGATGTAGGTATCTGTGCCCCCCAAAGCCCTAAGCCCCCCCAGAATGCCTATAGCCTGGACGTAGGGATCTGTGTCTCCTACAGTTCCACTAAGCCCCCTCCCAGGGACCCCTCCAGGACATACATAGGTATCTGTGCCCCTCACCAAGTCCCTATACCCCCAGGGATCACTGTGCTCACCACAACCCCCTAAGCGTCCAGGGACCCTTTCAGCCTGGACGTAGATATTGCTGTCCTCCAGGAAGCCTTTAATCCCCACCAGGACCTCTACAGCCTGGACGCAAGTACCTATGCCCCTCACAACCCCCCTAACTCTTCCAGGGTCCCGCCCATACTGGATGTAGATATCTGTGACCCTACGAACCCCCGTAAGCCCTCGAGGGATCTCTACAGCCTCCACGTAGGTGCGATGCTCTGGGCATTACCCTGCGTGACCACATGGTGTCACTGTTGCTCCATGCGGGGAAATGCTCTGGGCATTACTGTGATGAAGTGGGGATTGTCTGTGTGGGGGATGGGAGAGCAGCGGGTGACTTTAGGTGAGGGACAGGACCTAAGCCTGTAACTTAAGCTAGGCTGCTGAGAGGGGGTCAGCACCTTTGCCCAGGAAGCTGAATAAAGGAAGGGGATGGCTGGAGGGAGTTAGTTCAGTTTGGGTTTGGAGCTGGGTTGTTGGAATTCAGGGAATCCCAAACTGGGAACTAAGCTTCCTGAACCCCCGGAAGGACTCGATTGAGGGTTCCTGGTTGTGCCCAAAAGCCCTGCTGTATCCTTCGTTCCTGTTGGCCAAAAAAACCTTCTGTTTTACTGGCTGGCTGAGTCACTGTGTGTCCCAGGAAGAGGGGTGAAGGGCCAGATTCCACCACACTACGTGACACCCCCTAAGTCCCTCTGGGACCCCTGCAGCCTGGACATAGGTATCTGTGCCCCCCACCAAACTCCTGAGCCCCCCCCGACCCCCTACAGCCTGGACCTAGATATCTGTGCCCCCCACGAACTCCCTAAGCCCCCCAGGGACCCCTTGAGCCTGGACGTAGGTGGAACCCTTCTGCCAGGCTGAACTGATAGCAGCAAGGACTGGGTTCAATACATAGGGGTCCCTTGCCTACAATGTAATGCAAACCAGCTCGAGCCCCCACCCAGTGACATGGGAAAATTTTACATACGCACTCCTAGGTGCCTCAAAAAGGCAATACTTCCCCTCTCGCAAGCACAGAGTCTGAGTGTAGCAGAAAATGTTTAATAACGTGAGATAAACAACATAGCATTAAATTGGGAAAACACCTCAACTAGGCCGTGTCCTTTTCCCTGGGCTCATGAGTCCAGCAATCCCCAAATCACCCCAAGGTTCCAAAGTCCAATATCTCCAACGTTTCAAGAGTCCAGCAACCCCAAAATCACCCACAGTTGCGCAACCCCAGAGTTCAAGAGTCTATCTGCAGGGTTTTTCCCCCTGCCAGCCTGAGTAGAAAGGGGCACCTTATGTGGTCCACTGCTGACTGCTCTGCCTCTCCATGGGATTCTGCTTTTGCCTTCCCCACAAACTGCTCAGCTCGGTCCACCAGCTGCTCTGCCAGCCGACCTGTGTTCTGCTCCAGCTATACCCCAAAACTGCTAGACTCATCTCACTCCGTGGGACACTCCCACAAACTGCTCCTGTCTCCCAACTACTGTGTTCTGCAATACAGTTTCAGAGTCCCCCACAAGCTAACACATCTTTTCAGTGATTTCAGCTCAAGAACCTAGAAATTCAACTTTTAAGAGAATAAAACATCAACACTGCTATTCAACTTTTAAAAGAAAAAAGTGCAATTGGTGACGCTAGCTTACCCAAGGAGCCCACTCCCTTGTCTAGTGAGTGCCACTCAACTGATGGTGAGAATCCCTGTCTCAAAGCTGTTTCACAGTTCCTCATCCACACAATCAGGGTGACAACACTCCACATCTCACACCACAACAACAAATAAACTGGGGATACCATAGCTGCCAAAGTAACCATCCCAGGCTGCCGTGGCCGTGTCATGCACGGTGAGTGTGTCTATGCAAACATGATCAGATCCTGAAAACCTTTTCCACACTTGCCATAATTCACCACCAAATGTGAGGGTAGAGTTCATCCTGCTTCTGCTTACATAGGTATCTGTGCCCCCCACAACCCCCTAATCCCACCAGAACCCATCTAGCCTGGATAATGGTATCTGTGCTCTCCACAAACCTCTAAGCCCCCCAGGGAACCCACAAGCCCAGATGTAGGGCCCAGATGTAGATGTGTATGCCCCACACACCCCTTAATACCCACAGGAACCTTCCAGACTGTAGGTAGGTATCTGTGACCCCTACAGCCCCACAAAGTCCCTCGGGACCCCTACAGCATGGATGTTTGTATCTGTGACCGACAAAAACCGCCTAAGCTACCCAGGGCCACCTACCATCAGGATGTAGGTATCTGTTCCCCCCTCAAACACACCTAATCCCCCCGGAACCCCTCCAGCCTAGATGTAGGTATCTCTGACCCCACGAATCCGCTAAGACATGACAGGACCCCTCCAGCATCGACATAGGTATCTGTGCCCACACAACCCTCCTAAGACCCCCAAAACCCCTCCAGCCTAGACGCAGGTATCTGTGCCCAGCATGAATCCCCTAAGGTCCCTAGGACCCCTCTTGCCTGGATGAATGTATCTGTGCCCCTTACAAACCCCTAAGCTCCCCCCAGGATCCCTATAGACCGGACGTAGATATCTGTGCACCCTCACGAACCCACTGATCCTCCCAGCGACCCCTACAGCATGGAAGTAGGTATCTGTACCCCAAAATTCCCCAAAGCAACCCCAGGACCCCTACAGCCTCGATATAGGTATCTGTGCCCCCGCACAACTCCCTAATACCCCCAGAACTCCTCCAGCCTGGACGTAGATATTTATGACTTCCAGGAACCCCCAAAGCCCTCCCCAGGACTTCTCCAGTCCCTACATAGGTATCTCTGCCCCCCACCAGAATTCTAAGACCCATAGGGCCCCCACCAGCCTGGTTATAGCTATGTGTACGCCACACAAACCCCCTAAGCTCCCCAGGGCCCCCTCCAACCGGTACGTAGGTATCTGCGCAACCACAAACCCTTAAGTCCCCCAGGGACCCCTCCAGACCATATGTAGGTTTCTGTGACCCTTACCAACTCCTTAAACCCCCAGGGACCACTACAGCATGGACGTATGTATCTATGCTCACCACAAACCCCTAAGCCATCCAGGGACCTCTCCAGCCCTGACGTAGATATTTGTGCCCCTCATGAAGCCCCTAATGCCCACCGGAATGTCTCCAGCCTGGACGTAGCTATCTGTGCCCCCGATGACACGTAAGTCCCCCAGGGACCTCTACAGCCTCTAAATAGGCGCGATGCTCTGTGCATTACCCTGCATGGCCACATGTTCTCGCTGTTCCTCTATGAGAGAAATGCTCTGTGCATTACTCTGCGTGGCCACATGGAATCATTGTTGCTCCATCCAGGAAATGCTCTGTGTATTACCCTGTGTGGCCACACGGTGTCACTCTTGCTCCATGCAGGAAATGCTCTGTGCATTACCCTGTGTGGCCACATGGTGTCACTGTTGCTCCACGGGGGAAATGCTCTGGGCATTACCCTGCATAGCCACACAGTATTACTGTTGCTCCATGCGCAAAATGCTCTGGGCATTACTGTGATGGAGTGGGGACTGTCTGTGTGGGGGATGGGAGAGCAGCGGGTGACTTTAGGTGAGGGACAGGACCTAAGCCTGTAACTTAAGCTAGACAGCTGGGAGGGGGTCAGCACCTTTGCCCAGGAAGCTGAATAAAGGAATGGGCTGGCTGGAGGGAGTTAGTTCAGTTTGGGTTTGGAGCTGGGTTGTTGGAATTCAGGGAATCCCAAACTGGGAACTAAGCTTCCTGAACCCCCAGAAGGACTCGACTGAGGGTTCCTGGTTGTGCCCAAAAGCCCTGCTGTATCCTTCGTTCCTGTTGGCCAAAAAAACCTTCTGTTTTACTGGCTGGCTGAGTCACTGTGTGTCCCAGGAAGAGGGGTGCAGGGCCAGATTCCACCACACTACGTGACACCCCCTAAGTCCCTCTGGTACCCCTGCAGCCTGGACGTATGTATCTATGCTCACCACAACCCCCTAAGCCATCCAGGGACCTCTACAGCCCTGACGTAGATATTTGTGCCCCTCATGAAGCCCCTAATGCCCACCAGAATGTCTCCAGCCTGGACGTAGCTATCTGTGCCCCCCAGGACCCCTAAGCCCCCCAGGGATCTCTACAGCCTCTACATAGGCGTGATGCTCTGTGCATTACCCTGCATGGCCACATGTTGTCACTGTTCCTCTATGAGAGAAATGCTCTGTGCATTACCCTGCATGGCCACATGGAATCACTGTTGCTCCATCCAGGAAATGCTCTGTGCATTTCCCTGCATGGCCACATGGTGTCACTGTTGCTCCATGCAGGAAATGCTCTGTCCATTAGCTGGTGTGGTCACAAGGCGTCAATGTTGCTCCATGCGGGAAATGCTCTGTGCATTACCCTGCCTGGCCACACGGTGTCACAGTTGCTCCATATGGGAAATGTTCTGTGCGTTACCGAGCGTGGCCACATGGTGTCACTGTTGCTCCATGCGGGAAATGCTCTGTGCATTACTGTGATGGAGTAGGGACTGTCTGTGTGGGGGATGGGAGAGCAGGGGGTGACTTTAGGACCGGACACGTGCTCAGCCTGTAACCTGAGCTAGGCGGGGGGAGGGGTCAGCACCTTTGCCCGGGAAGCTGAACACAGCAAATGGCCAGCTGGAGGGAGTTGGGTTAGTTCAGTTTTGGTTTTGGTCTGGGTTGTTGGAATTCAGGGAATCCCAAACTGGGAACTAAGCTTCCTGAACCCCTAGAAGGACTTGATTGTGGGGTCCTGCTTGTGCCTCCAAGCTCTGCTGTATCCTTCGCTCCTGTTGTCCAATAAACCTTCTGTTTTACTGGCTGGCTGAGAGTCACTGTGAGTCCCAGGAAGAGGGGTGCAGGACCAGACTCCCCCACACTCCGTGACAGACCCTAAGCCCCTCCGAGACCCCTGCAGCCTGGACGTAGGTATCTGTGCCTCCCACCAAACACCTAAGACACTCAGAGATCCCTCCAGCCTGAACTTAGGTATCTGTGCCCCCCACAAACCCCCTAAGCCCCCGAGGGACCTATACAGCCAGAACATTGGTATCTGTACCCCATATAGACTCCATAAGCCCCTTGCGACACTCCAGTGTGCACGTAGGTATATGTGCCCCTCAGAAACCCTCTAAGCCCCCAGGAACCCCTACAGCCTGGACATAGGTATTTGCACTCCCACAACCCCCCTAACCGCCCCCTCCCGGGACATCTACAATCTGGACGTAGATATCTGTGCCCCTCACGAAACCTCTAAACCCCCCCTGGGAACGATACAGCCTGGACATACGTATCTGTGCCCACTCGAACCCCTAAAACCCACTGGTACCCCTACAGCCTGGACATCATAGGTGTCTTTGGCCCCCACAAATCCCCTAAGACTCCCAGGATGCCTCCAGCCTGGACGTAGGTATCTTTGCCCCCCACTAACCCCCTAAGCCCCCCTGGTAACCCTACAACCTGGATGTAGGAATATGTGCCCCCCACGAACCCTCTAAGCCCCCATGGGACCCTAGAGCATGGAGATTGGTATCTGTGTCCCCCCCAAACTCTCTAAGCCCCCCAGGGACCGCTATGGCCTGAACATAGGTATCTGTGCACCCCAAGGCCCCTAAGATCCCCCGGACCTCTGCAGCCTGGCTGTAGGTGTGACGGTGCTGCCCGTGGGAGCCAGCTCAGCTCACTCAATCAGAGTGAATTGCAGACAAAACAGGGCAGACAAATTCCAAACGCTGCTGGTTATTTCAATACTTAGATTTACCAAGCCAGCACAAAACAGCTTCTGTAGTACCTCACTGGTTACTTAGAAGTTTAAACCACGCAGTTCCCTTAAAGTACCCAGCCTCAGGCCTCCGTCCAGACACACCTGTTAGATATGATGATGATTCCTGAAAATCTTACTTCATCATATAAAAGAAAAGATTCTTCCGATTCCAAAGGATCAGCCACATAACCAGGTTCAATTATAACTTAGATTTTACTTAAAAGACATGCTATAGCCAATTCTTATTAACTAAGCTAAAATTTATTAGAAAAGAAAAGAGAGAGAGTGAGTGTTGGTTAAAAGATTCATAGACATATAGACTTGAATTCAATTTTTGAGGTTCAGATACAAAGTAGAGATGAGTTTGTAGTTGCCAAAAGTCCTTTTAGAAATAGTCCATAGGTTATAATCCAATGTCCATATTCAGGGTGGCTCCAGTCAATGACTGGGGATCTCAATCCTTGTGGCTTAAGGTTTCCCCCTCTTGAAACCCAAAGCAGATCTGAGATGAAGAAGGATTGTGTCCCAGGTTCTTAAACATTTCCAGCAGCCTTTCAGCCTGAGAAAACAATAGGCTTAACTCTTCTTCCAAACATCCTGGCAATTAGTACATCCATCAAACAGTTCAGATACAGATTACCACAACCTTCAAAGAGACACAGACAATAATACTATTTCACTCAAGTATCATCATAAATGTTAATATTCTTTTTTTGCTCTTTGAATTAAAACTATAGCAATAGACAAGACTTGTTTGCTGACATCACAAGACCTGAGCAAACACCTCCCCTTCCACCTCTAACACTGCAGACTTGCATTTCAAAGCTCTGTTCATTTACATATCTTGTTAACCAGTTTTTAAGGTTCACCCACGGGTCAGGTCAGTCGGTGAGGTGAGTTAATTAACTCTTTCTGGCCCTGTCACCTTTCAATGAGATATTAGATTATACTTATGTCAGGGACTCTAACCCAGATGGCAAAGTTCGTTGTCTGACCGCGAGAGAGACAGGCAACACCAGCAAGGTCCGATCAAAAGCTCTTTATTGACAAGTGCACGCATCAATAGAGAGCAGCTCGTCTCCAGAGAGAACCAGCCTGCTCTTTACATCTTAGTATAAGCCTATGTAGACAGTTCCGTCGCGTCATAAATTATTCACTGGAGCAACCCACCGCGTTCTTCTAACAACTAGAAACTAGACACCTTTAGTATACATGCATGCCTAAAGTTAGAAATGTAGGGGAGTTAAAAACAAACAAAGAACAAAACCAGGGAGCGAAAACAAGGAGGCTGGGAAACTAGGACTCTTATCAGTTCTTCGAAGGAGCTGCCCGAACACAGCACATCTGGTACTATGCCAGGAATGCAGCTTCTCTCTTATCTCACTTTTTCCCAGCGCTTGTGAGACATGCTGCTGCTTCTCAGTGTTTTCCACTCAGGGATTACCCACAAACCTCTGTTAGCCTGACTTTGGTCAGGTTGGCATACCTGGTTTTGTCTGCTATATCTTTATTCAGGCCTAACAATCCCCCCTTTGTCCCTAGAGGACCATAATGGGACTCTTGGGACACATATCCATTTAACAATTGTACGGGGGAGGCTAGGAAACCATGACCCAAGGTCTGAGTGGAGGTCCTTAAAACTAAAAGTGTGATCAAGAGATATAGCATGGAAAACAACAGCAACATTCTTAATAGCTTGTAAATCTTTGTCAATTAAGCCAGAGTGATTAACAGCAAAGCAACATTTTTCCCCAATGCGAGCACAAGCCCCTCTCTAATTCAGCATTCATGGCATTTAGCACACGTCTATTTTGCAAAGTTACTTCTGCTACTTCATCAGTCTTTCGTTGCAACTTTTGGAAAGCGTCTATTAATGCATTAGCGGTTTTTTTTTCAAGCTCTGCAGAAATATTTACAACTGCTCTCTTGAGCTTAGCCACCCACAATCCAGGAATGAGTGCACGGACAAAAGAGTGGAATCCTGTTTGTCTGACAACTAAGGGATTGGGGCACTGACTATAAATCAGTTAGGTATACCAAGTGGTCTAATTTCCCAGATGTTTCGGTGAATAATCCAGTCCCATGTGCATCCTCCCCATGGACCCGTCAGGATTCGGTATGTGGAAGCCCACACCCCCCAGTCCAAATGCTTGGAAGGAGCACTGTAAATGTTTACACTTCCACCCAGAAAGTCTTTAGTATATCTCCATGACCACAGATCAGATGGTACTCCTGATGTGTCTGTAAGGGCAGTGGGCCAAGTCTGGTACTCAAGATCACTCCAAATGGCCATCAGCTGGTCATTCAGGAAATTCTGAATCTCCAAACATACTAGATCCCACTGCAATGCCTTCCCAGCCTCAGTGATATTTAATACCATCTTTCCTTGGTGTAGTACTATATTACATTTGTCATTTAACTATTTTCAGGTACTTTTAAAAGGCATTGACATTAATAGCATAGGAGGGGGTTACATTATTAGTCACTGGAACGGTTTCAATACAGGTAAAATTTCCAGTGGCAGAACAAACTCTTCGGGCACTTGTTATTTAAAATCCAATTAGAGAGAGCAATACATGCTGAAGAATTTATCCACAACACAGGGCACAGCCTGTAGAATAAACCCCAAAATCCAATCAATACCACATTCCCAAGCATGGGTCCCACAAATTTTTTCTGCCAGTGTACAATTCTTTGTTTCTTCACCGGGGTCACTTCTTAATGTCCTTTCTAGTCAGGAATTCCTGGACTTTAGCAATTTCAGTGGAGTGAGTGTTCCTTCTTCTTTCCCAAAACAGTCTTGGTGCAGCATCATATAGGGGAGAGGTTACTAGCACATCACCCTGTAATGGTTTTGCTTTTTCTAGAAAAATTCAAAGGCACAGTAGATCTGTCAGTGGATAAGGGAGAGGCTACTAGCACTTCACCTTGTACTTTTTCCCTACTGTCCAGAAGGCACAGTGGAGCTAGAAGGTGAAATAGGCTAATCATCAGTAGGAGAATTCTCCCAATGTGGAGGGGTCTTTTTGCAGTGAGAATCTTGGGTCCAAGCAGTCAGTCTTTGGTACTTCACAGCGGTGTTGGTAGTCATCAGGACTTAAGGGCCTTTCCAGCATGGAGCCAAGGCAGTCTTTCGTTGGTGGACCTTTACATCAATCCCGTCTCCTGGTTCCAAGGAGTGGCAGGGCTGCTAGGGTCTTTGGGTAGCGCTTCCTTACCTGTGAGAAAAAAAACTTAACACATTTCATTAGTGCCTGGCAGTGTTTTTCAGATCTCATAGCTGCATGGGCAAATTCAAGCCCTCCTTTTCCTGGTTGTTAACCAAGTCTTAACTGTGAGCAGTGTCCTTGAATGGAGTCAGTGTCTTATCTATAGCCTGAGCTTGCTATTTTATTTTATTTTATTTTATTTTATTTTTTCAGTTAATTCATTCTGTTCTTTGTGCTTCTTCCCTTCTTGGCTTCTTTTAACCTGCAAAGGAAACTTTCACTTTTTACTTATACACCTTTTTCCCAACAATGAACACCTACACATTGTCATTATACAGTACATTAGTCTTATTATTTAATATATGCCACACACACCCTTTTACTAAAATAACCTTATTACAGAGCTTTCGAGCAACAAGCCAGGACAAGCACACCCACTTTGAGGAGTTCACTCAGTACAACCTCTAGTCCAATAGCCTTCCACCATCCCCAGCCCTCTGGCTAGAAATCTGAGGTAGCCAGAAAGATCCCATGTACAATATGGGGAGTGGGTTAACTTTTCATGTCCTTGCTTTCAAAGATTGTTGGTATGCAAATTTTAACAACAATTTTTGCAATTAACAGTTTGACCAATAAAGTTTCTTTTCCTTACTTAAGGAAACGCATTAGACTTTAGTATATCACATTCTCCTGATTTATCTAAACACTTTGTATTCCAAGTTGAACAAAACAAGTATCTGCATTTTAATTTAACCTTTTTGTTTGATTTTAAACTAGATTATTTTATAAAAATATTAAACACAAAAATTCCGGCCACAAGACAAACACCACAAGACAGAACATAGAACACAAAACATAATTTCTATTGTGCCAGTAAATGCATGGTACGTTGAATGCTGTTTAGCTGGCATCAGTTTTCTCTGATTATCTGAAAGACAAAAAAACAGAGGTCTACCCCTTCTGGGCAGACAATCATTGCTTAAAATAGACAAATACCCTTGTTGATTTCAGGAAAAACAGAGGAATTATCCCATATTTTATGTGTTTCATAGGCAGCCCAGGTTTCAGTGGCTCCTACCTTATCAGTTAGATAATTTGCATGAATACAGATGCTTTCTGGCTTGCTTTTTACTTTTAACTCTTGCTTTCAAACACTGAAAGAAAACATCACTACTTATAGTGCCCTTACAGCCTAATAAAATTTCAATTACATAGCACTATATACATTCTTCAGCTAATTTAACTAAATTCTAAATGATTGCAATTAACAATTTCTTTGCCTCAATTTATTTACAAACATTTCAAAGACACCAAGAACTTTCCTCTTTAGCATTTTTACAAAGTTCAACTGCTGTTTCCTCCAGCAACTACAGAGTTAACTTCTCACTCTCCCTTAAATCACTTGCTTGTCTCCCAACAGCCACTTTTATCAACTCAAATCACCATTCCAAGTAAGTTCTGGGTATTTGAAATCCCCATGCTTACACTTACTGACTCCTTCCTTCCACCACACCCTTAAAGTTTTCCAACCTGTTTTCCAATCTCTCTGTCTGTTGCCTGCCCGCCTGGGCCCGATCCTGCTTTTCTCACTGAACCGTCCCTTCCATAGGCACCAACTTCTTCCACTACCAGTTTAGCTAGGAGGGTGGGCTTCTCAACTAGCCCCCCACCCCTCCTGGTCTCTTCCCTTAAACATTCTTACTCACAAGACTACCCGAGTCCTCCTTCATGAGGCTTGCCACCTAGACGAAGACACATGGCCCATTGGGCAAAGGCCATTTACTTAACATATCATTTGAAGGACTACTCTTAGAGGGTTTACCCAGAGACTCATTCATCTGTTTGACACTTAAACAGAAAAGAGAATTACACAGAGAGCAGAGGGAATTACAGTCTAAGCCAGACTTTCCCACTTCTATACACTGACCGCTACAGGGGACAGGACAGAAGGATTTCAATTTAACCTCAGAGCTGTCTCGCACACATGGCTTCCACTCCGAGGAATTACGAACAAGAGGTTCAGTTCCACCCACACTCCTAACACCCAAATGAACAGAGAAAAAAAAACAACAACAGTAACTGGTTAAATAGAACAGAACCAGAACCAAATAGTGTTTCCTTATCCTATTAGGACTCACTTTTACTCATGCAGTTCTCAGCATATAACACCAACAGTACCAAGCAAAGCAAACACAAAATAACAAGGGTAAAACAAATAGATGGTGTAAATTCTGCAGGGCTCCCCCCTTCTTAATTGCTCACCAAACTGTGACAAATTTCTGTTACCAATCTATCCCTCATGTCAGATGATCAGGCTGACACTACAGGATCGTTGGGGGAAGATAAAGAAAACACACCATATAACTGAATTTTAAAGCTTCATTAATAAAATAATAAAACTACAACGGAGAGTGTTGGGAACGCTCCCACATCACTCAGGAAAATATTAATGCCCCAAGCCCGAAGCTTCTTTCATACTTACACACGTACGTCCAGACTGGCCACTTCTGTGTATAATATTCAGAGGAGGGGGAGAGGTGGAAGGGAGATTATCCTGTATACAGCTTGTCCAGAATTTCCAACATGCTTCTGCTCTTGGGAGGGCTGTTCTTTTACACCCTGGAATCTCCTGCGGCGTCTCTTTCAGAGATTCCAGTCCAGGTCGGCTGCCTGTGGCTTCTTTGGTGTCACCAAGCCACACCGACTCCAGGGTCACAAAGGCACACTGTTGGATCTTACCGGACAGTTAAGCTTTGCAAATGTAATTTCAGTTCTGTAACTTGTATTTCCTTTGCTTCGCCTCTGTCTATATTTTTTCCTTCACAGCCAGCTGGGGCCGAAAGCAGCCCCTCCGTGCACCAAGCACAGTCCGCGCCGATTCCTGACCCTGAACGCAGAGCACCCCCCTCCTTCCATCCCGGGGCCAAGATGATTTTTAAATTAACCCGTTCCTTATGTCTTTTTCTTTCTTTTTCTCTTTCCCATTAAACATTCTAGTAGCAATGCTAACTACTTCAGACAAACTTTTCCCTTGCGTACCATCTGGATGCTTTCTAAATCTTTTTGCAATATCCTTTGCACATTGTGACATGAAAACCATTTTAACCATCTCCTTTCCATGATCAGTTTCAGGATTTAAATTCCCATGCTTTTTAACTTCACAAATCAGTCGAGCACAAAAGTCAGAGAGGTGCTTATCTGGATGCTGGACACAAGCAGTCACCTTGCTCCAATTTGGAGTAGCCTCCCCTGCATCTCTAATACCATTCAAAACAGATTTTAAAAATCCATCCAACTTTGTCTTTTGAGCTGGATTATTGGGATTCCAGTTAGGGTCAGTAATTAGCCAAGGTGCATTCAAATGAGCTGCAGATTTTTCTTTTACTTTTTGTCTTTCATCTTCTGTCATGAGAGTATCTAATAACTGATTTACATTTGCCCAAGTGGGCACATGAGTGAAAAGATTGTGCAGAACATTCTTTCCACTGCCTCAGGATTGTCTCATAAGTGAGGCATAGTGCACTGCCAGTTAAACAAATTTGAAGTTGCAAACAGGGTATGGGTAAAACCATCTCATGTTCCCCAGCAACCAGTAGAACCAGATAAGTTCTCAATGAGGCTTGTAATATCAGAGGTGTCTCAGAAACATTCTCTCTCATGGAGTTAAGTAACCTAGTGGGGGTCCACAAGGGCAAGGACAAGGGCTGCTGTAATATAGGGGGTGTTTGAAAAGCAGTCCCTGACCAAGTTTGCAAAAGGTTGGCTGGAGGCTGCACAGAGGGGGTGAGGCTGCCTCTGAAGATGAGGGAACATCACTCTGAGCTCCCCCTTGATTGAAGGGGGACACATTGAAGGAACTCAGGGGTTAAGGTGCCTCTATTGTCAACTGTCAGGGCTGCTGTGGCTCAGAGGAGGGTGCTTGACTGCCTGGCAGGCTTAGGCGCCGCAAGCCTTGGAGGTGGGAGAAGTGAAGCGGCCACGGCGTGCTCGGGGTGCTCGTGCTCGGAGCAGGGGTGAGCTCGGGTGACGGGGGTGCCGCAGGGCAGAGCAGGAGAGTTGCCACAAGAGGGGAGCCTCAGGGTGGAGGGGGGAGCTGCCACGGGTGGGGCGCCTCAGGGCAGGGGTGCGGGGGGGGGAGGGTGCAAGGTGGAAGTTTCGCCTAGGGCATGAAACTTCCTTGCACCGGCCCTGCCCCACGCCCTGCCTGCAGAAAGCCCTGCACCCCCTGCCCTGCCCTGCCGGTAGTCAGCCTCTGTCTCCAGCCAGCCCTGCACCTTCTGCTTTGCCTGCACCAGCCGCATCCTCCCTGCCCTGTCTCCAGCCAACCCCTGATGCACCCCCCTGCCTGAAGCCAGCCAGCCACGCAGCCCTTGCCCTGCCTGAAGCCAGACCCTACCTCCAGCCAACCCCACATCCACTGGTGCCCTGCACTTCCCAGGGCAGTAACCCTGCACATCTGCTTCAATGAGGGGGGCAGGGAGCAGCTGGGACCCACACATGTGCACACCCTAGGGTGACCAGACAGCAAGTGTGAAAAATCGGGACGGCGTGGGGGGTAATAGGATCCTAGATAAGACCCCAAAATTCGGACTGTCCCTATAAAATTGGGACATCTGGTCACCACAGCACACCCCCAGGACTCCTGAGTTCCATTGCTGGGTTTCCTATTGGTTCCTCTGCTGGTTGTTTTCCTTTTTCTGGGGACTTTGGGCAAGTTGCTCCCCACTCTCGGGCTCTGTCCCCAGCAGTCAAATGGGGATTTCATACCTTCCCGCTATTGGAAAGTGCTGGGAGAATCCCCCAGCAAAAACTGCTCTGAGAGTGCTAAGCAGCACCTGACCATTCAAGGTCGGAGCTCACTGCCCAGGAGGAGTGCTTGGCTCTGGGGTTTCACTTCAGCCCAGTGTAGAGAGAGAGCCCTAACCATGGAGTTTGGCTCAAGAAGACCAAGTCTCCAATTTGTTAAGGGTGTTTTGAATTTCAATCCTGTGCTCCAAAGTGCTTGGTGTCAGTTGTAAACTTTAGGAGCATGCTCTCCACTCCATTTTCCAAATCATTCATGAAAATATAGAATAGTACCTGACACCGGACTGATCCCTGCCAGACCCACTAGGTTCACCCTCCCCGTTGGGCAGCTAAACATGGAGAAGGGCTCCTGAAGTCTTGGCTTTCAAGCAGCTCTGCACCCACATTACACTGATTGCAGCTGGACTACATTTCCCTCGTTTGCTTCTGAGAATGTCCTATGGGACTGTGTCGAAAGCCTTAGTAACACCAAGCTAGATCCCATCTATTGTTTACTCACCTCTACCAGGCCCAGAACCCTGCCAAAGAAGGAAAGAGGATTGGTTTGGAATGATTTGTTCTTGACAATTCCACGCTCACTAGTCATAAGAACCAAATCATCCTGTAGGTGCTGCTGACAAACTGAGTGTTTAAGAATGTATTGCAGGATCTCTCCAGCTATGGCAGTCAGTCTAGCTAGTCTGTAAGTCCCAGAGGTCTTTTTGTTCCCCTTTGAAAGATAGGTCCTGTCTTGTTCATGGATGGGAAGATGTTCTTTTTCAGGGGTCTCAGACGAGAACTGGGGCACAACACCTGGTTTGTTAAGGCCACAAAAACGGAGGCAGGAACCTCTTCTCTGCTGCTGGCAAAGAACCACAGGTACCTAAAAGATAGGGACTCACATCTTTGAAAGGGCTTTAAAAAGGCAGTGGTTAATAAGTTTGGCCCCGACCATTTCTTGTTTCCACAGACTAGACATTTTAGCAAACTTTAGAATTCCTTGGTGCTAAACACTGTGAAACTCCCCTTTCTCCTTCACAGAGGGCTTTAATACCCCTTATCTCACTTGGGCTCTAAACTGCCCATAGTTCGAGAACTGTTCCTGTTCCGATTGGACAGATGGGAGAAGGGAAGTGACCTACCCAAGGCCTACACAACAAGGCGATGGCAGAGCCAGAAAGAGAAGCAACCAGTTCTGACTCCTGTTCTAACAGATGAAAACACCCCAGAGCCCAGGAATCGAGATGGTGGGAAAATTTCATTCAAACCGTTTCTGTCCGAAAATCCCATTTAGACTAAACCAGTTTGTTTCTCAAAATCATAACAAGTGGGATGAAAGATCTTTGCAAAAATATTTTGTTGCAAAACAAAAGCATCTCCTCTTTGTCAGAGTGTGTTAAATTGTCTCCTCGCACACAAAGAGTAAACACTTACATCTCAACCATTAGATAAGATGCTTCAATCTGAGCTAAGTCGTTGCTACTATTAACAATTTCAAAATAAAAAAATACAAATAAAATAGACTATTTCAGCTAATCTATTATGTCATAATCTGGGAAACTTCATATTATGCACTACTTCTAGTGACACTCCCAAATGGATCCGCATCCTTCACCCACCATGAGGTAGGTAAGAGCGGATCATTATTATCCCTACTTGAAAGAGGGAGAAGCTCAGGCTGAGAAAGGAGAATTGACTTGTCTTAGGTCACACAGCCCGTCAGAGGCAGTGTTGGGAATAGGACCGAAGAGCCCTGATTTTCAAACAAACCATCGGATCTTGAATTTCAGACATTGAATGACCTGAATACTGTGCTCTCAGATGAGCTCCAGACCAACAACAGTGACAGTAATTATTCAGCAAGTATTTGAGGAGAACTGCAATGTTAGAGGGAATCATCAACTGCTCAGAGACAATTAATGCAGAGAAGCAGCAAAATTAATCAAAGATAGAACTGGTTCTGACTTATTTACTTGATCTTAAAAGAGAACAACAAGGACCTGAGTCTCCTCTCTGTCAATATCCCCCTGCTCAACCAATCAGGGTAGAGACGGAGGACGGGAGGCTGAGGGTTCTCACCACAGAGCCCAAAGGATGGCCCAGGTCACCGGTGGGGATCACTGCCCGAGCACTATTTCAGTCCCACATTTTTGGGTGGACCTTCCATAGTGGGAGCTGCAGAGGACTTCCCTGCAACACACACATACACACCTCCGTCCTGTTGTTGGGAAGGGAACAGGAGAAAGGACAAAAGAAGCAAGAGAAGAAGAGGAGGGAGGGATGGAGGAAGAGGTGAAACAAAAAGGACAAACCCTAATGTCCCCAGCCATTCTAAGGGACAAAATCCCAGGTGCGCAATAAAATTCTGCCTCCTTAAGCTCGTGTTTTCCATGCCTAGAATTCACTTGTCACCAGATAGATCAGACTGAACAGGTTTCAAACCTCCAGGAGGCTCTTACCTTCTAAACAGGGACGGCTGTTTTCTAGTAAAATCACTACAAGGGAAGGAGGAAACTCGAAAGAGGTTCCTCCTGGCGCTCACGTCCATGACCCCAAATAAACTCTCAGTCCTCAAAGAGAGACCTGGAGAAGGAAACGTGCTGAAGCAAAGCCACAGAGGTCTCTGAGGTTTCCCTGGCCCCTCGCCCCTGTCCTGCCTGGCTGATGTCAGCATCTCTCTGTGAGGTCACCACCTCCCCACCACCTTTGACCAATAGTCTGAGGTCCTGCAAAAGGCCTTTGTGATGTCACTGCCACACCCCTCCCTTGCTGGGCTAATGTCCTGCCCCTGGCCAGGCACTTTGGAGGTTTGAGCTACTCCCTGTGGATCACCCCACTCAAGGAGCGTTCGTTCTAGGCAGCAAGCCGGCTAGACAGGAAAACATCAGACGCTGCTCCCAATGCTACACTCAGTTTTTCAGAAATTAGTCGACTTCATGGTCAGAAGACACCATTAGAGCATCTAACCTGCATATCACAGGCCTCCTGTATGACATAACAGCTACTTTGGGGGCAAACACATTCCAGAAAGGCATCTAGTCTTCATTAAATGACATCAGGAGATGGTGAATCCACCACTTTCCTTGGTAGCTTGCTCCTGTGGTGAATCATCCTCGCTGTTGACTATTGTGCCTCAGTTGTAATATGAATTTGTCTCTTTTCACTTTCCAGCCATTGGGTCTTGTTATGCCTTTCTCTGCTCCATTCAAGAGCCCGAAAATACCCAATCTTTTCTCTCCATTAAGGCCCTTCAACATTTCAATGAAATCACCTTTCAATCTTCTTTTGATAAGCTAAACAGGTTGAGCTCTTTCAATAGCTCACTGGAAGGCATTTTTCTCCAGCCCTCAGAACATTTGGTGGCTCTTTGCTGCCCTAGCTCCAATTTCACAACATCTTTTTCAAATGAGGATACCAGAACTGGAGGCAGTATAAAGGTTGTATAAAGGTAAAATTAAATAGGTTGCAGAGGAGTTATTTTTAATTTCGGCTTTTGTTGCTAAAAATTTTGTCTCTCTGCGGTGAGAAAAAAACACTCCCCGAATGCCAAAATTTGAGCCATGAAAAGCGGCAGTGTGAACAGCGCATCATAGGTGGAGCTGTGCTCCCGGTGACAAAGCTCCTGCCCCTCATTGGAGGTAGTTTGGCTTTGTTGCCGGGGAAGCTCTCTCTCAGCGATAAGGACGGCTACACAGCGCACCTTACAATGGCATGGTTAGAGTGGCACAGCTGCACCGTGGTAAGGTGTGCGGTGTAGACACAGCCTCAGAGCTGGGGAAAGCCGACAGGCGCTGAGGAGCACAGGGTTCAGACAGAGACATCCGTTAGGAGAGGAACTATTCACAGGGATTCTCTATAGCCTAGTAAGGTGGAGAGGATGGAAGATGATAATGTACAGGTAGGTTCTGATGAGAAACAGTGAAATGAAAGAGTCTCCCTCAATTACATCATGTAATAGCAGACAGCTAAAATGGGACACATTTTAGAAGTGCTTAAATACAAACGCTAAACGTCTAAGTACTAAGACTGGTGAATTTGAGTGCCTGGTATTGAGTGACGATATTGATAGGATAGGCATCACAGAAACCCTTGCACCCCCTCCTGCACCCACATGGGGAGACTGACCTGTGTGCATGGAGCAGCTGGCATTGCTGCCCCCACTCCTCCCTGGAACGCTGCTCATCTGGGCACCCCTAGGGGCTGTGGGATGTGGGGGCAAGAAGTGAGATCATCCGAGCTCCCTGCATCCAGGTCACTTTCCTCAGCCGGGCTGCATAGCGGGAGGGCAGAGAGCAGCAGCTTCTGATGCTCCCCTCACAGCACAGCCCAAGTGGGAAAAGTGACCAGGACGCATGGAGCACATAGGGTTGCTCCTTACTCCCCTCAAACCTCTATGGACCCATGGAGGAGCATTGGGGCAGGGGAGAGCAGTGAGCACCTTTGCACTGCCACACGGTGCCCTTTGACCCCTGGAGCCCTGGGCGGCTATCGGGGGGCACCACCCCTAAGGCCGGCCAGGCTCCCCAGAACGAGCAGCAGAAAACACAGAGACTGGCCACACACTGAGCAGTGGTAGCCTGGGCGGCTCGTAATGGAGGCTCAGGGGGGAGGGGTGTCATAACATTTTTTCCCAGATTTGGACCTTAGCGTCCAAAATATGGGTGTTAGCATGAAAACCTCCAAGCTTAGTTACCAGCTTGGACCTGGTAAAGCTGCCACCAGCCAGGGATTTATACAGTGCCTGGCTCGCTGTGGTCTCCCCAAAACCTTCCCCGGGGGACCCCCAGACTCAGATGCCTTGAGTCTCACAACAAAGGGGAATAAACCATTTCCCTTCCCCCTCCTCCCCTCCAGGTGTTCCCTCCCTGGGTTCCTGGAGAGATATACAGAAGCAAGCTCCGTGAATCTAAACAGAGGGACTCCCCCCTCCCTGTTTCCAGTCCTGGAAATAGAAGTACCAAGATAGCTAATCTCTCTTCCCCCTTACCCAGAGGGTATGCAAAGTCAGGCTAGTAAATCTAACACAACGAGATTTTCCCCCTGACTTCTTCCTCCCACCAATTCCCTGGTGAGCTGCAGACTCAATTCCCTGGAGTCCCCACTAAAGAAAAAATCCAACAGGTCTTAAAAAGAAAGCTTTATATAAAAAGAAAGGAAAGGACATAAAAATGGTCTCTCTGTATTAAGGTGACAAATACAGGGTTATTTGCTTAAAAGAAAAAAATGAATAAACAGCCTTATCCAAAAAGAATACAATTTAAACATTCCAGCAACTACACACATGTAAATACAAAAAAAGCCAATATAAACTTATTGTCTTATTATCTTTGTACTTACAACTTGGAAACAGAAGATTAGAAAGGCAGGAGATAGAAAAATCACTCTCATAGCCGAGACGCCACAGACACAAGACAAAGAACAAAGAACTCACACACAAACTTCCCTCCACCCAGATTTGAAAAAGTCTTGTTTCCTGATTGGTCCTCTGGTCAGGTGTTTTAGGTTACTGGTGTTACCCCTTTATAGGTAAAAGAACATTAACCCTTAGCTATCTGTTTATGACAAGGGGGCTCAGCCTCCCCAAACCTTGCACTGCCAAGGGGACAGTGGGGCCCATGATCAGGGGCCCTGGCCAAGTTAGGTCCCCCTGGAAAAGTCTCCCCTATGTCAGCCCCAGGGCTGGAGGAGCTCCCACTCCCTGCTACAGCCCGGGGGCTGCAGCAGGGGCACAGAGCTTCTCTGGTCTCAGGGCCACAGCGGGGCAGGGGTAAAGGAGTGATAGGGTGGGGCTGGTGGGGGAAGGGGTGGAACAGAAGTGACAGTGGATGGGGCCATGGGTGGAAGGGGGTAGAGCCACAGACAGAAGGTAGGGGCATGGTTCTGGTGCTGGGGCCCCCACACTTGTTCTCCCTTTCCCGGGGGTTTGGCATCACTAGCCCCGGCTTAGCGAGTAGGGTTCAGTGGTCCCCATAATGTGGGGTGCGACTCCTAGGGGGACACAGAGGAACATTCATGGGGGCACCTCAGGACCTGAGCCAGCCCACATAGAGGGCAGGGAGGGAGCACCACTCTGCCACAGCTCTTCCCCAACCCCACCCTCAGCCTGAGACTCTGGCTCCCAGCCCGGCGTCGACCCCTTTACCCCTGTCCGCACCCCTCACCCCAGCAAGCAACAGCCCCACTCCTCCCAGCCCCGGTTCTTGACCGTGGCTTCCGAGGGGCCACAGCCATGGCTAAGAGGGCACAATGTGAAATGTTTGGGGACCACTGGTTTAGGGTGACGTCCTCAATCACTTCTCTGCAGTCCAATAAAAGCTATTCCTCACTCACCTACCCCTCCATCAGGACGGACTAGGTATGTTCTGCTGCCCTTCACTCATACAGGAAGGAGAATAACATTTCATTCCACTCAATCCTAAAGTCATTTGTAACCCAAGACCATCCCAAACTGGTCATTTTGGGGAAGCGGCCCCATCATGCTGACATAGCTAGGCAGAGTAGGTGTGTCTATGCAAACACGGTCTGTTCCGGAAGTCTTTCTCCAGCTCCTCACTAGGTGAGAGAGGGGAGCTCATTCAGACCCTGCTTTCGCTTAGTATTTAAAAACTCCTTAGTGTCCCTATCTCTGCCGGCCTTAGATTTCTCCTCCTGTCCGTTTTTTCACAGCTCAGATGAGGTGACCGAGTGGTTACGGTGATGGACTGCTACTCCCATTATGCTCTGCCTGCATGGGTTCAAATCCCATTCTCATCAGAGGCATTTAGTCTTCACCCTCCTTTATAGACAACCATCTCCCCCTTTGGTACAATAACAGATCAAACAATGTTGCTTGTGTTACCCAAAATTGGGTCAGTTAGTAAGCTTAGAGAGGACTAATAATGCCCCTCTCCCCCAGAGTCTGGCAGAAAGCAGCACATTTATTAGCTTGATAGCTAAGCTCAAAAGAAGGGATGGGGGAGGGTGTCACACTCATACTCACGCTCCCAGGACAGGCCTGGCAGTGGAGATGTCAGGATCCTTTAAGGTAAGTGTCCCACAGCGCAGCGATGGACGGTGCGATGAAGATCAGTCTCCCTGAGGTGCAATAGAATGTAACACAGCGAACCACTGGCCAGATGGGCCGGGTGAAGGGCATTCACTGGAGGTACAAAGGAGAGTGGGAAAGCCACTTCACAGGCATTCAAAGCGGGAAAGGACACAAGCTGGGGGAGTTTAACAGACCTTTTGAGCATACAGGTTATACAGAGCATACAGATCACTGCTGCTCCTACAACATGATAAGTTCTCAAGCAGCATGTTTCTTACTTTGCCCATCTGTCAATTTTGATGATTATTGATGGAAATATTTTGCCATTGGGTTGTGTGTTTACACAGAAATTGACATTTACCAACAAATACACAATTCTTCCAAGCCTGCCTAGTCTGCAGTTGATGGGTTTAGAGGGACACATTCACTCTTCCAGGTCCCCATTCCAGGCCTGTGCTCTCCAGGTTGTCAACTTCCCGCACTGCTGGGATTCTTCCCTCATCACCCCCAAACCACTGCCCCACCCCCACTTCTGGGGTCCCCTCCCTACACTGTCTAACTCCACTGCTGGCAGGATCCCTTCCTGTTCCTTTCATTTCCTGCCTCCACTCTGGGCAAAAGCTCTGCACTCTTCCCACACCAGAAGTTGAACCCAGGCCACCTGGGTGAAAACCAGGAATCCTGACCACTAGCCCATATGGGACTATTGCTGCATCTGACAAAGTGGGTATTCACCCACGACAGCTCATGCTCCAATAAGTCTGTTAGTCTAGAAGGTGCCACCGGATTCTTGGCTGCTATTATTACTACAACTCAGGCCTTGGCTACACTGGAGAGTTACAGTGCAGGTGGTGGCTTTACAGCGCTGTAACTTACTGCCCGTCCACACTGGCAAGGCACATACAGCGCTGTATCTCCCTGGCTACAGTGCTGCATGTGCTCCACCTCGACGAGAGGAATAAAGAGAACAGAGCTGGTGATGCAGCGCTGGGGTGCCAGTGTAAACAGTGATTAATCTTACTACGCTGTCACTGACCTCCGGAACCTTCCCATAATGCTTTTAAGTAGAGATAACGCTCTTTGTTTTGGTGTGATGCCTCTGTTTGCTTTGTTGTGAGCTCAAGGCTCCCGGAGCTGCTTATCTAAAAACCAAACACAGTTACTGTTTGCAGTGAATGAGCAGAGGCAGGGGGATCCCTTTGGAACACCCACAGCTGGTGTTTGCTTGAGGAGAGAAGCAGCCGGGTGGGCACGGGGGAGGGGGGGTCTGTTTTGGATCAGCGGCTTATCTGGTCTGTGAGGAAAAGAACAAAGGCGGCTATTTGCATTTAGTGAATGAGAGAGGGGTGGGGGAGGAGGCTTGAACTTGCCAGGCAGGGAGCTGACACAGTGTCAGCTCCAAAAATCCACTCGCTCTGTCTCCCCCACGCTCCGTGTCACACTCCACCCCACCCTCCTCTTTTGAAAAGCACATTGCAGCCACTTGAATGCTGGGATAGCTGCCCATAATGCACCACTCCCAACAGCAGCTGCAAATGTGGCCATGACAGAGTGCTGGTAGCTGTCAGTGTGTCCACACTGCAGCGCTTTCCCTAAACAGCTGTAGGAAGACAGCTTTAACTCCCAGCGCTGGACAGCTGCAAGTGTAGCCAAACCCTCTCTAAGCCGACCCCTTATGAGAACAGCAGGGACTAGCATGACTAGATGTCCCGATTTTTGGGTCTTTTTCTTATATAGGTGTCTATTAACCCCACCCCCATCCCAATTTTTCACATTTGCTGTCGGATCACCCTAGCAGGGGTTGCACACAGGGCTGCATTAACCTTCAGGTGCTGAGGTTTCCCTCTCTCCATTCCCAGAGCCTGTGATCAGGAAACAGACATCAGGGCTCCCAGGTGCTGCACAGACCATGACTGAGATCAGACCCCATATTATGCAAGGTGCTGTACAAACCCTGGGCAACGCTGAGACACCCAGGAGGTTCCCCTCAATTTCCCTGAGCCTCTGCTGCCCAACTTCTTCTGAATCCCTCTTGGCTCACCCCCCCCCACAAAAAAACCCCACCTTTCCAAACAGTCCTTCTTTCCTTGCCCCCTGATTCTGGTTTCACACCCTGGGACCATCTCCTCTCTTTGTCTCTCCCCCTCCAGGTGAAGCAGAAATGGAGGCAACTTCAGCCACTGGAGTCAGCCTCAGCGAGCACTGCAGCCGGCCCCGGGGGAGGGGGGGTGTTTGCAGACACAGGAAGGGAGCAGGGGGTGCTGGGAAGAAGGCGGCAGGAGAACAAAGCTCAGAGACCCAACATGGGGAAATTCCAGGGGGCGGGGCTCTGACACATCCCAGGTGCGGACAGCTCCTGGGGGCGGGGACTCTGGCTCAGCTGGGGGCAGGGCAGCTCCTCGGGGCGGGGCTCCAGCACAGAGCAGGGGCGGGGCAGCTCCTGGGGGCGGGGCTCCAGCACATAGCAGGGGCGGAGCAGCTCCTGGGGGCGGGGCTCTGCACAGCCCATAGGCAGGGCAGCTCCTGGGGGCGGGGCTCTGGCACAGCCCATGGGCAGGGCAGCTCCTGGGGGCGTGGCTCTGGCACAGCCCATGGGCAGGGCAGCTCCTGGGGGCGGGGCTCTGGCTCAGCTCAGGGGCGGGGCAGCTCCTGGGGGCGGAGCCCGGGCTGAACAGCTGCTTCCTGGTTCTCCACGTGCTGGCAGCAGCGCTGGAGCTGCCCGAGCCAGAGCGGAAGCCGCTGTTCTCAGCTGCAGCCAGGATCTGCCCCCGGCCCCGCTGGGATCCAGGTGGGGACAGAGACTGGGGCCCGGGGGTTCCCCTTGGTGTGGCTGGCGGGGGCGGCAGGGGAGAAGCCGGAGCTGCAGGCGGGGGAAGGGCGGTGGGACATTGTGACCCGGAGCCCCCGGGGAATGAGAGGCGCTGGGGGGCAGGAAAGTGACTCTGCCCCAGGGAGCCTGGGAGAAGCCTTGAAGGCGCCTCGGCCCCAGTGGAGCTGCAGGAGGATCCGCCCGCCCGCCCCGCTGGGATGGGGGGGCCGGGGCCCGGCCGTCGTGTGGGGGGAGGGGCGGACCCCGGGCCAGGCGGGGGAGGGCGGTGTATTAAATCCCTCCCCATAGCAATGTGCTACTCCCGGGCACTGCGCATGCCCAGTAACAGCCGCTGAAGCCGCTGCCCTTCCCCCTGCCCGGACCAGCCGTAACGTTCCGCCGGGCGCTGGGGGCAGGGCTGGAGCGGGGCGGGGGAAGTAACAGGGAGCGTGGGAGGGGGCGGGCGCAGAGCAGGAAATTGATGGGCGGGGGGGGGTCAGGCAGCTGGAGGCAGGGTTCGTGGGGGGCTAAAGGGCACAATCCGGGCTGGGGGGAG
This sequence comes from Gopherus flavomarginatus, assembly GCF_025201925.1. NCBI lineage: Eukaryota > Metazoa > Chordata > Testudines > Testudinidae > Gopherus > Gopherus flavomarginatus. Next base: position 10,510,917 of record NC_066636.1, read on the forward strand.
GAGCAGGAGTTGAGCTCAGGGGGAGGCGCTGGCAGAGCCCCCCCCTTTGGTGTGAGGGCGGAGGTGTCGAGGGGGGAGGAGAAACCGGAGTTGCAGTGGGGGGAGGTCACTGGGGTGGGGGGTGTAGATCTGTCTCTGTGCAGCCAGGACATTCCCGGGGTGGGAGGGAGGTGAGTTAACTGGATCCTGTCCCTGTTTTTGCCACTTCCTCCCACACACACATTCTCTCAAGATTTCCCCTTTTCTCTCTCATTATCACACGTGGCTATAAAATCCAGGGAGATTCTCCTCTCCCCCCCCAATGATCAGCTCTCTAATTGCCTCTGATTTTCCCTTTTCTCTCCATACTTCTCAAAGGTCAATTTAAAATCTCTCCGATGGGGGGTGGATTTTCCCACCCATTTTATCTGCAGCGATTTGTCCTTGTTTGGGTGGGAAATTGTTGCCCTGGGTCATTCCCCAGAACATGGCTCCCACTGGAGTGGGATGGGATGAGGTTCCCGTTCTCTGCCAGGGCAGGGAAGGGAAGGGAGGAGCACATCCCCCATGGAGACTGCCCAGACCCCATTTCCCAATTCCCCTGCGGCCCCCTTCCATTGTCCAGGGAGTCTTCCAGCTCCCCCCCCCCGCCCTTAAATCAGCTCCTCAAAGGGCTCTGAGCTGCTCACGTGAATGGTTGCCCCGTGGCCGGGGGGGACCATCACATTCTGTTTATGTATTGGACAGTCATATAAAATCCAGTCCAACAGTCCCCCTTTTCCACTAGTTATTTAATAGCAACATCAAATCCCCTCCGATCTTGGTGGTTTTCTCTCATGTTATCAAATGTCGTTTGTGACAGGGTTCTCTCTGCGTGTGTCAAAGATTGATATAAAATACCCCAAACATTTGCCCCACTTCTCTCTAGTTGTTTTATTTCTAATTGAATATGATGGGTTGTTTCCCAATGTGCTAAGATGCAGCCGCCTCTGGGGTGGATCCATGGTGGCTATTATTTGCTAGTGACAGCCCGTGGATCTTTCTTGCCCTCCAGGCCTTCCATTCTCCTGTTAAAGAAGCACTCCCCAGGCTCCCTCTGCCTGTGTGACTGGCCAGCAGGAGGTGGTGTTAACTTTCTAGCCACTTCTCACACTCTGTGAGGTAACACTTGCAGGGGCAGGGAGGGTGTCTGTGTGGGGAGATTGCAGCTGAAGGGGCATTGTGGTAGGGGGAGGCCTCTGGGTGGCTGGGCAGGGGGTACCCTAGTCAGGTTGGTGGGTTGTGGAGGTTTGGGGTTTTCGGGGGTGGTGGTTCTGATGTGCCCATCCCTGAGGCTATGGGTCCTGGAGGTGGGTATCGCTGGGGGCCTGGTGGCTGCATAACAGTGGGGGTGGGTGTCTCTTGGGGAGGCGGGACAGAGGGTTAGAGGGAGCCTGGTTCTGTGCCAGGGGCTCTGTCTGTGCTTCCCCCGCTGGTTCCTGGTTTTGTTGCCATGCCCAGTGCACAGAGCTGGGGGAGGGGATCCCTGGCACTAGGTGAGGGCATGCCAGGGAAGCAGAGTGATGGGTCGCACTGTAAAGCATCAGGGGGTCACACTGGGCAGAGGAGGGGGTCCCAGGCAAATGTCAGGGTAGATCGTTCTGGAGGGTGGGGAAGTTCCTAGGCAGGCAGTGAGGGACTGAGTTCCCAGTGGGGGGGGGTCCCTTGAGGGGGTCCCTGGCTGCTGGGGGCTCTTGGTGGGGGGGAACCCTTTGGGATTCCCAACCTGGCAATCATGGTGTGGTGGGGGTTCTCTGGCCGGTGGGGCTTTGAGGGGTATCTGGGGTCCCTGGCCAGGGACTCTGGGGGCTGCGTCCCAGGGAATATCTGATGGGATCCTGGCTGGGGGGTGTCTGGGGCCCCTGGCTGGGGGGTCTGGGCTCTGGGTACTAGGGGGTGTCTGGGGGCTGCTGCTAACCATGATCCTTCTCTCTGGTCAACTTGTACCAGAGTCCTGGCTCCTAGTCACCAGGTCACCAAGTCCATTCCCCAGTCACGTGCCCTGTCACTGTGATAACTTTCTGTCCACTTAGCAAACACTGTTAGTGTGAATTCACAGAATTTACTTTTCTCCTCTTTTGAAAACTGCAGGAACTTTCGGTTCCGTTTGGAAAATTTTTGCCCCCAGTCCTTGTCCTAGATCTGCGGTGGTGAGGGAGGTGGGAAGCCACACGATGGTCAGCACTGCCACACGATGGTCTTTTCCACAGCGTTCTGAACTCATTCTTTCTGAAATCCGGTGTCATTGAGACCGTTGTTAATCCAGAGTCACTGTATGGAAAGACAAGGAGTGATTCCAGATGGACAGTGAGTCAAATGAGATCAGCCATTCTCCCTGTGAGGAGGGGCTCCCATTAGCTGCTCTCCCCAGAGAGCTAAAGGAGGGAAGCTGCTCATACACTCCGTCCCTCTCTGCTCAGGATATTGGGGTTCAGCTTCCTGGGTCAGATGCTGCAGCCTCCATTGTGATCTGGGAGACCAGGCTTGGCAGCTGCTGCTCCCCTAGTGGGGCTCTGTGCTGGGAAGTGACCTTAATTAAAGCTTCTTCTCTGCCCGGCCCAGGGGATGACTTTCTGCAGCTGGTCCTAGCCCCCTAGGGCAGTCCTGGGCCCTGTTACTACTAAATTCTGAGCCAGAGTCTCCAGGTAACTGAAAGACCTCAGGGAATGTCCTAGGGTCTGGCAAGAAAGTGACTCTGCACAAACAACACCACCTCATTTCTCCTCCCATTAGCGGTTGCCAGGAGGAAATCCAGCCATGGGAGAGCAAAGCCCCCAGGAATGGGACTGTCCCAGCCAGAGGGGCAGGGAGAGAGGACAGGGGAAGGAGAGACTGAAAGGGGCAGTGGGAGAAATGAATGTGGGGGAGAGATTTCCAGCTCTCTAGTCCACCCAGACACATGTATTGCTGCATCCTGGGGCAGAACCACTTTCCAGTGAACAAAACAAGGATCAGACAGAGCAAAAGCCAGTTCCTGACTCCATATTCCCCCTGCTGGGGTGTGGCTGCCGTGGGGTCAGTGTCTGAGGGAATCCCCCACAGTGACTCCTTTGGTTCTGCTCTTTTCTAGCCTTGTGTTCAGAGAAGGGGTGAGGGGAGAGAGAAGGGAGGTTAAAAATGTGTCTGTGGACTTAGCCTGGCAGGAGGGGCCAGGTCTAAATTGTAATAAACAGATTGAGCATTTCCCAGCATGACAGAATCTAGGGTGTCTGTCTGCAGGGAAAGGGCCTGGGGGAATTGTGATGTGAAATTAACTAAAACCGGTTCTGAAACGCCCACAACTGCCCTTCTCCCCCAGACAGGCTGCAGAATGTTTTGCTCCAGCTCATCCCAGCCTGGCGTGGGACAGGGAAGAGAAATGGCTGCAGTGGAGTCAGTCCAGGTAGAGATTATCGGGGGGTTGCTGGTGGGTTCCTGCTGGAGGAAAGGGAGAGCAAATACACCAGAGGTGGGAAGGTTTGCAGAGTCTGGTTTGGAGGTTGGAGCGGGGCAGGAAATTCACAGCGTGGGGAAAGGAGGAGGCCAGGGTGTGGCAGACCTGCTGGGAGTTATTTACTAAGTGGCCTAGATTCTAGGAACAGACCCAGGAGGTTTGGAGGTGGAAATGCCCTAATTTGTGAAGAGAGAAAATAACCCACCTACATGGAGCTAGTCAAACTGACCAGACTCCTAGTGCTGGAGCCTGACCTCATTAACCATCAGCTGCTGTGAGATATAAAGGGGACACCCATGAGTCAGGCTTATTGGAGCTGCCTCTCCCTTCATATCCCACTCCTCACAATGAGGAGGGTGTTGGGCATCCTACCAGCGAGCTCTCCCTGGACCCTGCTAGGGGCTCCATCTCCTGTATCAGTCAGTGGCTAGTAGGGGGGTGATGGATATGCTGGGAGAGATAAGGGGCTCTCTCTTCATCCCCTCACCCTGGCATTTGCTGGATACTCTGAGCCAGGTCGAGGTGGGACTCTCCTGACTATGATCCACCCAGAGCTTCCATTTGATTCACTCTTCTCTGCCACAAATAGTGGGGCTGTGAGTGGGGCAGCAAGTCCTTAGTGTTGGACTTTTACTCTATCAGGGGCTGGTGACCTTCAAGGAGATGGCTATGTATTTCACCAGGGAAGAGTGGGCTCTGCTGGACCCCACTCAGAGAGCCCTCTACTGGGATGTCATGCAGGAGAACTATGAGACTGTGACCTCGCTGGGTAAGGGTTCCTGTCCCTTCTGTTCTTGGAAGGGGAAATGAAGAGTGAAGGTTCACGCCACCCCCACAATGCCATCTGTACCCTGTCCTGTTTCAGCATCACCCCAATAGGCCAGTGACACACATAATACCAGAGACCCTCCTCTGCTGCAGAACACTTTGGGAACAGAGCACAGGAGCCGTATTGCACAGTGTCAAATATCTCCTGTTTGCTCAAGTGAAACTGGGGGTTAGGTCTGGCATAACTGTCCCATACCCCTAATCATTTTTGTTGCCCTTTTCTGAACCTTTTCCAATTCCAATATTTCTATTTTTGAGATGGGGTGACATGTGCATGCAGTATTCAAGATGTGGGTGTATCATGGATTTATTTGCTGTTTTTACAAATATGATCTATGAGATATACTGTCATATCTATCACTTTCTTAATTATTTCCTACATTGTTCACTTTTTTTCACTGCTGCTGCACATTGAGTGGATGTTTTCAGAGAACTATCCACAGTGACTCCAAGATCACTCTCTTGAGTGGAAACAACTAATTTAGACCCCATCATTTTGTACGTATAGTTGGGATTGTGTTTTCCAATGGGCTGCACTATGTGCTATCCTGTCATCTAGTACTGCTAAGATCCTGGATTCAGTAATATCCCTGCCCTTCCTGTTCCCTTTCTCCACCGAACCCCGCCAGCCCATGCTTCCTGTTCCCAGCTTCCCCAGGATTCTCGCACTGTCTCTGAACCTCTCTGTCAGCAAGAAGCAGTGCCAGGGACACTTGCCCTCTGTCTGGAGTCTTCGATTTCTGGGACATGGATTTACTTTCTCTGTGTTGTAAGAGGCTCTGTCATAATGAGTGTCTGTGATGTTACCCAGAGTACAATCTGGACTGTTAAATAGCTGTACCTCAGTCCTCCAGCATGGGGTGCCTTTTCCAGTGTTTTCCCGCGAGAACAGCCCCTCTTGGCCAATTAACACACAGTCTCCAGCATGTAACTCACTCCCAGCTACACAGTATTAGACAGCCACTCATGAATTACACCTCAGGAGAAAACCAGCAAATTCTCAAGTGCCCAACTTTCCCCCAGAAATGTGCATCTTGCACTGTCCAGCACGCTACTGAACGACCCAAGCTCATATGAAGTCTGTCATTTCATCAGCGGAAAATGACATGCACCAGCTTGTTATCCCAAACAGAGTTTCCAACACACTTCAATCCACACATACTGGTTAGATGAACAATAAACCAAGCTTGTTAACTACCAAAAACTAAAACTAGGCCCAGTCCATGAAAGGGGCACTCCCAGGAGAGACTGTACAAAGGCTGGAACATGAAACACCTTTGTAAACCTGAGACAGCTGCCTTGGGGACAATGACAGGGAGAATCCCCCAAAGTGACTCCTTTGTTTCTGCTCTTCTCTGGCCTCCGATTGTTCCTTCCAACGTGGAGTACTTTGCACTTGTCTCTACTGAATTTGATCCTATTTACTTCAGATCATTTCTCCCGTTTGTCCAGATCATTTTGAATTTTAATCCAATCCTCCAAAGCACTTACAACCCCTCCCAGCTTGGTGTTGTCCGCAAACTTGATACGTGTAAGAGAGAAACTGTTACTGGGAGGGTTTCCCCATGTGTCAGAGGGTTACACCCTGGTGGGAGGGGGCTAGGCCTGTACTGGAATAAGGTCACTCTGTGCTTCACAGTGTGCTAGAACCTAGAATGTGCATTAGCAGGGGAAAAGCTGGGGGGAATCAGCTTGGGGAATGGACAAAAGCCTAGTCTGAATTCTCACACCTTGCCCTTTTCACCCCAGCAGGCCAGAGAATAACATCCATGTTTCGCTGCAGATCATCTCGTCCTCCCAGGGGCAAGGAAATGGCTGCAATGGAGCTGGCTCAGGTAAGAGATTATCAGGGTGGCGGGCTCTGCTTGGAGGTTGAGGAGCAGTAAATGCATAAGAGGGTGGGAATTGCTAGAGGTGGTGGGAAGCAGGAAATATCTCGGGTGGAGAAAGGGAGGGGACAGCATGTGACAAACCTGCTGAGACTTGTGTAGTGTAGGGCGTTATGGGTTGTCACCCCCAGGAGGCAGTTTGTGGAGCTTCTGGGAACTGCTGTGTCCTCTAACCCTCACGCTGGGCTAGCCCTTCTCACACTGCTTTGCTGGAGATTTCGCCAGCCTCTCCAGGGCCTGTTATCACCCAACACAACAGCAGGTGGCGCCATGCAGCCAACTAAGCTACCTGAGTGCGTTACCTAAGCCACTCAAGGACAGATAGAAGACAAGAGCCAATTTCCCACTCCCCAATCTTGCACACTTGCTGTAGTATAAATCCAGAATGATACCATCTTATAGTGCACAGGGATCTCTATAATACAAGCTCATTAATGTAGTTCCCCTTCCCCTCGATATGGGACAGATGTGCACAACAAGCTGAGATTTTCCCCAGACACTTCACTCAAAATACGCTGGTTAAGATAAAGCATCAAACAAGTTTATTAACTGCAGAAAGATAGATTAAGTGATTATAAGTGATAACAAACAGATCAAAGCAGATTATTTAGCAAATAACCAAAACTCAGACTAAGCCTAACATACTAGATGGATAGAATTTGAATTAGCAATTTCTCACCCTGACTGATGGTACAAGCAGTCCCCCAAGTTTCCATACACAAGCTAGAAATCTCTTGATCCTGGGAGCAGCACTTCCCCCACATCCGTTTTTGTTTCTCAGGTGTTTCCAGAAGTTCTCTTGTGTGGAGAATGAGGCCAAGAGATGATGTCACACCCCACCTTATGTAGCTTTTCCATATGGTGGGAACCTTTTGTTCCAAACTCAGTTCCTAGTCCAGTTTGTGGAAAAATACAGGTACTAAAATGGAGTTTAGTGTCATGTGGTCTGGTCACAGGCCCTGCTGAGTCATAGTAGCCATGACTCATAGGCTGGCTGAAACATTCACAGGAAGGCTAAGCTCTTCCACAGTCCATTGTCTTTGTTGAGCCATCAGCACTGTCTGGCTTCTTCATTGTTGTACCTGAAAGGCTCATTGTGGGTGTTACCCAGAGTAAGCACATTTGAAATACAGATACAGAGTCAATATCCATAACTTCAGATACGAACATGATATGTGCACACAAATAGGATAATCATATTCAGCAAATCAGAACTTTTCCAGTGACACCACACATGATGCATCTTCTACAAAATAGATCATAATTATGTCCTAATCATATTATAATCATACCACTATGATGAATATGGGGGTGTAGTGTCAGATAGGTCCTAATTTCAAGGCACAGGAGTTGGGAATGGAACTTCCCCTCTTTGTGGAACAGGAAATAACCCTCCAGCCAGGGCTGGGACAACTTCCTAGACTCTCAGCGATGGAGCCTGAATCTACTGACATTTCATTAATTACCACCAACCCTAATCTTTGTGGCAACTGTAAACTTTATCAGTGATGATTTTGTACTCTCTTCTAAGTCATGGATAAGAATGTTAAATAGCACAGGGCCAAGAACCAATCCCTGTAGGAACCTGCTAGAAAGAAATCCACTCGATCATGGTTCCCCATTTACTATCAGAGTTTTTAATCTATTTAATGTATGCCGTGTTTATTTTGTATCATTCTAGTTTTTTTTTAGTAAAAATATTGTGCTAATCAAGTCATGTCCCTTACGGAAGTTTAGGTATATTACATCAATACTATTAGCTGCAACCAAACTTTTGATCTCATCCAATAAGGATATCCCGTTAGTTTGATAGGCTCTATTTTCTCTAAACCTTTGTTAATGGGCACTACAATTCTGACCTTCTAACTTCTATTCTTTATGATTGACTTCCCCTTTCTTCCATATATTTTATTTGGAGAGTGCTTGGATTCCTACCAGGGAGCCACTATCAGGGTCCAGAGACAGCCCCATCTCCTATATTAAGCTCTGGCTAGTAGCTATGTGATAAATGTGAAGACCCTGCTTCTGTCTGCCAGATGGGAGACACAAAGGTTCTCTCTTTCTACCCTCTGATGCCTCCTGGCTCCTGTAAGCAAGGTGGGTTGGGACTCTGTTAACATGTGCCTCCCGGAGCTTCCATTTCCCTGGTGCTGCTGTTCCGTGAATAGTGGGGTTGTGAGTGGGTCAGCAGGTACTGAGTATTGGACTCCTGCTCTTTCAGGGGCCGGTGACCTTCGAGGAGGTGGCTGTGTATTTCTCCAGGGAAGAGGGGACTCTGCTGGACCCCACTCAGAGAGCCCTCTACAGAGATGTCATGCAGGGGAACTATGAGACGATGGTCTTGCTGGGTAAGGATTCCTGTCCCTTCTGTTCTTGGAAGGGGAAATGAAGAGTGAAGGTTCATGCCACCCCCACGATGCCATCTGTACCCTGTCCTGTTTCAGCATCACCCCAATAGGCCAGTAACATACATACTACCAGAGACCCTCCTCTGCTGCAGAACACTTTGGGAACAGAGCACAGGAGCAGCATCACACAATGTCAAATATCTCCTCTTTACTCAAGTAAAACTGGGGTTAGGTCCAGCATAATGAACAGAAGCTTCCTACCCCCAGCCTTCTCTCAAACCCTGAGCCTTCTCTACCCAAACCAGAATGTGCTTGGGGTGTAACAAGCAGGCGGCTGGAGTCAGAGCTGCCAGTCCAGGGTTACTTATCATACAGACACTCAGTGCGTCCTTGAACGCTGGCTGGGAGTATCCAGACAGGGGAGCTCCAGCAGCAGAACACTGAATCTCACCCAGGATTACAGATGACACAACTCCTCGCTGATCTGGATTGCACCCCAGCATGTGAAAATGGCCTAGGTTGGTAGTGACATTTCTTGAGACATGGAGAGTCTTGCTCCCATATCACCAGGTGTAATAAAAATAACAGGAAAGGCCAAATATGGAAAACTGATTGTTCAGCTTGCTTTTGACCTGCATCATATTTTGCAATATATTCCAAATAAGGAAATTAACGTGCAACGTATGTGTCATTGTTTGTGGTTTTAAGCTGTAAAAGGCTTGTGTGATTTTTAGCTCAGGAACAGTATTCCAATAGCTGTCGCCCCCTGCGTGCTTGTAACCAAGAAAAGAGCCTCAGGCTGAGCTGATTCAAATATTAATCCTGTGGTCGTTTTCCACAACAGCCTCAATAGGTCCCTGTGATGGAATGTAAGGCTACATCTAGACTACCCACCGTATCGGCGGGTTAAAATCGATTGCTCGGGGATCGATATATGGCGTCTCATCTAGACGCCATATATCGATCCCCGAGCGCGCTTATATCGATTCCGGAACAACACCAACCCCAACGGAGTTGCTGATTTGACAGGGGGAGCCGCGGACATCGATCCCGCGCTGTCATAACCTTAGTCCCAGATTTGGACCTTAGCGTCCAAAATATGGGGGTTAGCATGAAAACCTCCAAGCTTAGTTACCAGCTTGGACCTGGTACTTGCTGCCACCACCCAAAAAATTAGAGTGTTTTGGGGCACTCTGGTCCCTCTGAAAAACCTTCCCTGGGGACCCCAAGACCCAAATCCCTTGAGTCTCACAACAAAGGGAAATAATCCTTTTTCCCTTCCCCCCTCCAGGTGCTCCTGGAGAGATACACAGACACAAGCTCTGTGAAACTATACAGAGTGACTCCCCCTCTCCGTTCCCAATCCTGGAAACCAAAAGCACTTTCCTATTCCCCCAGAGGGAATGCAAAATCAGGCTAGCAAATCCAACACACAGATCGCCCCCTGATTTCTTCCTCCCACCAATTCCCTGGTGAGTACAGACTCAATTTCCCTGAAGTAAAGAAAAATTCCAACAGGTCTTAAAAGAAAGCTTTATATAAAAAGAAAGAAAAATACATACAAATGGTCTCTCTGTATTAAGATGATACCATACAGGGTCAATTGCTTAAAAGAATATTGAATAAACAGCCTTATTCAAAAAGAATACAAATCAAAGCACTCCAGCACTTATATTCATGCAAATACCAAAGAAAAGAAACCATATAACTTACTATCTGATCTCTTTGTCCTTACACTTAGAAACAGAAGACTAGAAAGTAGAAACTGCTTCTCCAAAGCTCAGAGAAAGCAGGCAGACAGACAAAAGACTCAGACACAAACTTCCCTCCACCTAGAGTTGAAAAAATCCGGTTTTCTGATTGGTCCTCTGGTCAGGTGCTTCAGGGGAAAGAGACATTAACCCTTAGTTATCTGTTTATGACACGCCCCCCAAATTGCAGACAGTGGGGACGCTCACTGGCGGCGATTTCCTTCTAGAACTTTAAAATAAACAGATTACTACAACACATGCACCTTTACATATACTACTAAGTATATAACTAACAGACTTCTACATTTTAAGAACACTTTTTAACTACTGAATTCTGGGAAACTCTCACGGGAGAGTGCATCAGCAACTTTATTAGAAGCTCCTGTGATGTGTTGAATTTCAAAATCAAAATCTTGGAGAGCTAAACTCCAACGAAGAAGTTTCTTGTTGTTCCCCTTGGCAGTATGAAGCCACTTTAGTGCAGCATGGTCAGTTTGTAGTTGGAACCGCCGTCCCCAAACATATGGGCGTAGCTTTTCCAGGGCGTACACAATGGCATAGCATTCCTTTTCACTGACTGACCAGTGACTTTCCCTCTCAGACAGTTTCTTGCTGAGAAACACGACAGGATGAAAGTTGTGATCTGTTGCTTCCTGCATGAGCACTGCTCCTATACCACGCTCAGATGCATCTGTGGTTACTAGGAATGGCTTGTCAAAGTCCGGGGCCCTGAGCACAGGGTCAGACATGAGCGTTGCCTTAAGTTGGGTAAAGGCCTTTTGACACTCATCAGTCCACCGAACTGCATTTGGCTGGGTCTTTTTGGTCAGGTCGGTCAGTGGGGCAGCGATTTGGCTGTAGTGTGGTACAAATCGCCTGTAGTATCCGGCCAAGCCTAAGAAGGATTGGACCTGCTTTTTGGACCGTGGGACAGGCCACTTTTGGATAGCATCCACCTTGGCCTGTAGGGGGTTTATGGTTCCTCGACCCACCTGGTACCCCAGGTAAGTCACTCTGTTTTGGCCTATTTGACACTTTTTGGCCTTAACAGTTAGTCCTGCCTGCCTGATGCGCTCAAAGACCTTTTCCAGGTGTAGTAGGTGTTCGGGCCAGGAGTCTGAAAAAATGACCACATCATCGAGGTAGGCAACTGCAAATTCTCCCAGTCCAGCTAGTAGACCATCTACCAGCCTCTGGAAGGTGGCGGGTGCATTTCGAAGGCCGAAAGGAAGGACATTGAATTCATACACCCCCGCATGGGTGACGAATGCTGACCTCTCCTTGGCAGGTTCATCTAGCGGTACTTGCCAGTACCCCTTGGTTAAGTCTATTGTAGAGATGAACTGGGCACATCCCAACTTTTCCAATAGCTCATCGGTACGTGGCATTGGATAGTTGTCCGGATGAGTTACAGCATTTAGCTTACGGTAGTCCACGCAAAAGCGTATTTCCCCATCTGGTTTGGGTACCAGAACCACTGGAGATGCCCATGCACTGGTAGATGAGCGGATTATACCCATCTGTAGCATGTTCTGGATCTCCCGTTCTATAGCAGCTTGGGCATGAGGAGACACTCGGTAGGGTGGGGTTCTGATTGGGTGAGCATTACCTGTATCAATGGAGTGGTATGCCCGTTCAGTCCGTCCTGGGGTGGCTGAGAACAATGGGGCGAAGCTAGTGCACAGCTCCTTGATTTGTTGCCGCTGCAGACGTTCCAGGGTGGTTGAGAGGTTCACCTCTTCCACGCCACCGTCTTTTTTCCCGTCGTAGTAGACACCGTCAGGCCCCTCAGCATCCTCTCCCTGGACTGTAAACTGACAAACCTGTAAGTCTCTGGAATAGAAAGGCTTGAGAGAATTAACATGGTACTGTGAAAGTAGAATGAATTATATTGTGAAAATAGAAAGGATTAAAGAAATGCTGTCTGTACCTTTAAGAAAAACTGTTGGAATGCTGCAATCCAGGTGTCAGGAATACAGACATTCACATAGAACAATTGCACCATTTAAGGGCAATTGTTGAAGTATTAGCCTCAGATCCATAAAGAGTTAGTAAGGAAGTAGGATATGCATGCTGTGCCCCAGGTGATACAGTTTTGCTTTCTTTGTTCCTTTGTCTGATTCCCGCTCTTTTATCTGTATAAATAAGACTGTTTGGGTCTTGCATGGCCGCTCACATATTCTGAATGTTATTGGCAGAGCGCTGTGCTAATAAAACAGAGTGGTCTGACAAATTGTGAGTCCTGATTCTAACTTTGACAATTTGGAGGTTCCACCGAGATGGCAACCGTCTTCACTGGGGCTGTGTGATTCCTGACTGTTTTTGTGGGATGACCGTGGCAGCCGGCACCTGGGCATTTGGCCCAAGCGGTCCCCCACTAGAGCGGAAAGGCACACAGCCACAGTGAGGTCTACGCCATCGAACCTGTTGGTTCCCACTCTGTTCTGGTAGGGATCCCGGGATCTGACATCAGGAATCTGGTCAGGTAATTATTTCTGTGTTTTGTCCGGACTGAGGACTGTCCTGTCTCTGTGTCTATCTGTCCTCTTGTGGAGTGTTTGAGTCTGGGTGCCGTCTCTGTCTGGGGATCGGCCGACCAAGGGGTTCCTGTCCCCGCGGTCTGAGTGAGTGAAATCTGCACAATTGCAGCCGCACCACACCTTGGGTAAAACCCTTAGTGTGAAAGCAAGGGCAATTGAGGCAGTAGCCTGTGGGCTCCTTTTATGTGTTGCAGCAGGCATCGCTCTGACGAACCTGAATTTCCTTCTTGTGTAATTGGTGTGTGAAAGTCCTCCTGTACTGGTAACCAGACGTCTAAGTCGGGACAGTTCCCTAAATGAACGCCGGCTCATTTTATGTATTTAGGATGGGTCCAGACTCCTGTAAAAAGGGTCAAGACTCCTGTAAATTTCTGGGAAAATGGTCTAGGCTAACTCAGGGGGATCCCAAAACTCAGTGGCCACTGTTAAAATCTTGGAACAAAGACTGAGTGGACGTCTTAAAGGACAAACTCGGCCAACCTAAAACTAAATTGGCTAAAGGAGAGGTTAATTGTTTCATGCAGTGGTGGGAAGAGGCAAATCATAGGTGGACAAAATCAAAACTGGCCTCTCTCACTTATTCAAATAATAAGTTAAAAGCTTTATTAAAAGCCTCCTCTCCCACCACTAGACCGAGCGCTCCCCTTTACCCCGTTCTCCAAACCCCGGATCGATCCAAACCCCTTCATACTCCCATCTCATTGTAAAAAGGACAAAAAGTCCCTTGTTCTGTTCCCCTTTGTTGTCTGCCTCAGAAACTGATTCTTTATAGTGTCCCACTACCAATTCAGCAAGGTTGGGGGCGGGGGAAAGGTTGGTCCCTTTCCTTGAACATTTCTTTCAAAATTGTGAAATGACCACAATATCATTCACAAATGGTTCATTGAAAAAAGCAGGATCGGGCCCAGACAAGCAGGCAAGCAACAGAAAAGAAACAGGTTGAAAGCCCTAAGGGAATAGTGTCAGGAGTAAAAAAAAGTAGTAAGTGCAGGCATGAACCCCTGGAACAATACTTAAAAGGGTGAAATCTAAGGTGATAAAGGTGTCATTTTGGAACATAAACAAGTGATTTAAGAAAAGAGAGTGAAAAGTTAACTATAGAGGCTGGAGAGAATTAAGCAGTTAAACTTTGTGGAAAATGTTAAAAAGGACCATGTTAAAGAGAGAGAATTCTTGGTTTCTTTGCAGACATTCTGAAGGGAAAATGGGCCCTTTTCCAGAAGAGTGCCTGTAAATAATCCTTATATATATACAACTATGCAAAAACAAAGCAGTGTAAAAAAAAATGTTAAGGAAAAGAAAATGTGTATGTATCTATTTGTCTGTGTATGTAAAGTTCTAAGAATCTAAACCAACACATCTGGTTTGTAAAACTACTGTTTTGTAGGTGTAAGATAAATTGATTTTGTTTTTGACTCTTTGATTCAAAGTTGCAAAACTGACAGACCTTTTTGCAAGACACAGGTAATTAGTGTTGTTTGGCTTTGGGATTTAGCATTTAACCCTTAAGGGGTAACTTGATTCTTTACAAAAATTAAAATGTTTTTAAATAAAGACCAAGTCATGGCTGCAATAGGGCAGTCAGAATCAGGAGAATAGGTAGAGATTCTGGAGTCTTTTTGTTTGTTTGGTTTGTTTTTTTTTGTAACAATAGCAGATAAGAGCTGTAATGACAGAATAAGAAGTTAACAGTGACCCTCTGAAGCAACAGCAGAGGTGAGGTGCACAAAACAAAAAGAAGCAATGTTAAAAACACTGAGCCTTAAAATGACTGTGTAATCAGACTGTCACTTTAATAAAAGTACATGAAAACTCTGTAAAAACAAAACAAAGTTATACCTTATGTAAAAATTAATATGGCTAATGTTTTTGAAAAGTTATAGTATAGAAAGAATGTGCATTTTCCGTAGGACATGTGCAGCGTATATTGTAGAAAGGGATGTAAAAAAAAAATGCAAATGAAATATGCTGCTGAATTAAAATCCTATTAGGGCTCCAAAAAGAGCCGCAATAGGCTGTGTTTTCTTTTTCAGATCCCTGTGTGTTAAAACAGAGTCTCTGAGCTCTGCTGATGGCTTTGAATCCAAAAGCCTAGCCTGTGTTGATGCAAATTACCTAACTGATAAAGAAAGGTGAAAACTGCCAGCACAAACGAAGCTGCAAATAAAGAACATACCTGGTCAGCAAACAAACTGCCTACATAAAAGGCATGGTATAACAAGATACCTTTAATAAATTTGATGCTAATGTTACTGTTAATATTAAACATTAAAATAACTTTAATGTTAGTGAGTACCCCTGTAACAACTTGTAGTGTGTATGATTTTTGGAAAAATCCTTTAAAGTAATATGGTAATGATGCTTCTCAGCTATTACCTGTGAATAAACTTAAAGCTTAACACAGCAGGGAAAACATTACAAACTTGGTCTGCTATATAAGAGGCAAAACTTGAGGTACACCACCTCATGAATTTAATAACTAAACAGTGAAATAATTTTTGCATAACCCTTAAAATGTAGAAGCCATTAAAACCTGGCCTGCCTATTTAAAAAAAAAAAACACACACATAGGAAAATATGGGGGTAATTCCTCTGTTTTGCCTGGAGTCAGGAAGGGTATTTGTAAAAGAATGAAATCTTTAAGCAATAATCAATGCCACCCCAAAAGGGGTAGAAAACTGTTCTTTTTGTCTTTCAGATAATCCAAAGTACTGTATAATGGACTATGTGTATGTGTTAATTCTTGGGGAAAAGTGTTTAAAAAGTGCTAGCAACCCACCAGAAGACAAATGTAAATGTAATGTAAGTACTGTGTTTACCAATAATCACATTTACTATTTGCCACAACAACAACAACAAGAGAGTCTCCGCTTACTGTAAGCACTGATTTAGCTGAGTTCTCTATCAACCTTGGCATTAAATGGCAAACAGTTACCAATCATCTGTTAAAAGGTAAAAAGGTAACATGGCTCCTAAAAAAAAAATAAAAACAAAAATGTGGAAAACTGAACTATTCATATTATACACGCAAATGGGGACATGTTAAAAATTGCCACTGCATAAAAGCATAACAGCTTACCATTGGTATAACATTTTCTGGATGGTCTCCCACAACTACTGGCATACTAATATTACTACCCTAATTGTTTTTGGTTTTACATTGTATGTGTTTAATCGAAATGTTTAAAATGTGCTGGTGGATAAAATAAATGTATGTAAAACTAAAGCCACAGGCCCAAATCACCTCCCAGTATTTTCTATTACGTGGACTAAATAAGAAGTGACACTGGCGATTAATAATCTTAGTGTCAAAAGGGGGATATGTAGGAGCAGGATTTTATAATATCCCATTAGAATTAAAGTATAATTTGATTTCATCCTGCTAGTCACTATTTTTAAATAGCAGAAAGAAATGACCCCCTGGGACTATAGGATTCTGTTTTCCCATATGCATTACAAATTGGGCCCTCTCTAACTCTTTGTTTTAAGATTTAGGTAGTAAGAGACAGGATTCTCTATTGTGTCTGTGTTAAGTAAATTAGAGAAACATTGAAGGCCTGGGTCTCAATGTAAATTGTCTTAGTTATCAATTGTAAAACTTAGCAAGGTTTAATTTGCAATGTTTTTTTGTTCAATATAAAATACTACTGTTTGTATTCTCAAATCTATTTGTGTGAATGAGGAATGTATGCATCAGGACAAGATAAGGTGTGAAGGCCATTGTTATAGCCAGAGTCAAGGGACGGCTGTTAAACTGTCTGGCATCTCAGAGTGGATACATGCTTCGCAGTGTAAGAATGCACCACCCCCAGTGAACCAAACACCACCTCAGGACCACGCAGAGTCAATTTTTTTGACTCCAGAAGAAGACGTAGAGGAACAGCCTGCAATACCTTACAATTTACGCTCTCGTAAGGGTTGCCAGAAGCAGATGACTACATAAAGCAAGGCCCAAGAAGAAGCAGTAGTGAGCCGAGCGCCTGCTGCCTGGTGGACATAAAACTGTGAGTGCAGTTCCCTCAGTTGAGGTTGTCAGAACCAGAAGGGCCTTGCCTCCAACATGCAGCTCTGGTAGCGCCTGTTCCTCGGCTGCTGGTATCTTAAGGTCTGGGGTGCACACAATGACAATTCTTTTATCCAGCAGCAAGTGTGGGTAGCTCAGACCCTTATTATTTCTAAATGCTGGGTCTGCAGCCACATCCCAGCCCACTCTCAAACTGGTGTTCCTGTCCTGGCTATCCCACTCAATTCCCCAGACCTCACTGGAGGACCTTGTCTGTTTAACACAATATGGAACAGTAATGACACCTGGGAAGAGGCTATTGGCAGTTCCTTTACCCCACTTGGGGGAGCAATACACCAGGCAAAAAGGCTCCTAAGTAGTTAAATAATGGCAAATAAAACCAGAGAAAGTTTAAGAGCCCTGGCCAAGGAAACAGAGGCGATCGGACAGGTGGCCCTCCAGAACCGTCAGGCATTGGACATAGTGCTCGCGGCCAAAGGAGGGACCTGTGCTCTCACTGGAAAACAATGTTGTATGTTTATACAATACCAATAAGGTAATAGATCGCTATAGCCACTTAGAACAAATCGCATATCTTCCTCATGAAGAGCTGAGTTCTTTATGGAAGTGGCTAAGTAACCTGTTCAATTTCTCTGGCATAGGAAACTGGTTGTTTCAGGGAGCCCTAACTATCCTGTTTGAAATCTTAGTGATTTTTGTATGCTTTCAGTTAATCTGTTGTATCCAGAATTGTGTCACCCAGATGGCTGCCCCAAAACAGAGTGCTAATATAATGATTTTGAATATCACTGATGAACAAAAAGATAAGAAACGGTTAATTTGTGGAACCCAGTAATTGTTGGTCATGGCGTGCGCTTGACCAAAAGGAGGGATTGTGAAAGTAGAATGAATTATATTGTGAAAATAGAAAGGATTAAAGAAATGCTGTCTGTACCTTTAAGAAAAACTGTTGGAATGCTGCAATCCAGGTGTCAGGAATACAGACATTCACATAGAACAATTGCACCATTTAAGGGCAATTGTTGAAGTATTAGCCTCAGATCCATAAAGAGTTAGTAAGGAAGTAGGATATGCATGCTGTGCCCCAGGTGATACAGTTTTGCTTTCTTTGTTCCTTTGTCTGATTCCCGCTCTTTTATCTGTATAAATAAGACTGTTTGGGTCTTGCATGGCCGCTCACATATTCTGAATGTTATTGGCAGAGCGCTGTGCTAATAAAACAGAGTGGTCTGACAAATTGTGAGTCCTGATTCTAACTTTGACAGTACACTTTAGGCTTTAGTGAGGAATTGGGAAATGCTATGAGGTAGTTTACAGCTCCCAGGCGCTCTTGGACCGTGAATGGCCCTTCCCATGATGCTTCCATCTTATGGGCCTGTTGCGCCTTCAAGACCATAACCTGGTCTCCTACCTTGAAAGAACGTTCTCTGGCATGTCTGTCATACCAGGCCTTTTGCTCTTCTTGAGCATCCTTTAGGTTCTCTCTAGCAAGGGCTAAAGAGTGTCGGAGGGTGCTTTGTAGGTTGCTTACCAAGTCCAGAATGTTAGTTCCTGGAGAAGGCGTAAACCCCTCCCATTGCTGCTTCACCAACTGTAATGGCCCCTTAACCTCGTGACCATACACAAGTTCAAATGGTGAAAACCCTAAACTGGGATGTGGTACAGCCCTGTAGGCAAACAGCAACTGCTGCAACACTAGGTCCCAATTATTGGAGAATTCGTTGATGAATTTTCGTATCATGGCCCCCAAAGTTCCATTGAACCTTTCCACCAGGCCATTGGTTTGATGGTGGTACGGGGTGGCAACCAAGTGATTCACCCCATCAGTTTCCCACAGTTTTTCCATGGTCCCTGCCAGGAAATTAGACCCTGAATCTGTAAGGATGTCGGAGGGCCAACCTACCCTGGCAAAGATGTCTGTTAGGGCCAGGCACACAGTGTTAGCCCTGGTGTTGCCTAGAGCTACTGCTTCTGGCCATCGGGTAGCAAAGTCCACTAAAGTCAGTACGTACTGCTTTCCTCTGGGCGTCTTTTTTGGGAACGGGCCCAGAATATCCACAGCTACTCGCTGAAATGGGACCTCAATTATGGGGAGTGGCTGGAGAGGGGCCTTGACCTGGTCTTGAGGCTTTCCCACTCTTTGGCATACCTCACAAGACCGGACATACTTGGCAACGTCCTTGCCCATCCCCTCCCAGTGGAAGGACTTCCCCAACCGGTCCTTGGTTCTGTTCACCCCAGCATGGCCACTGGGATGATCATGGGCTAAGCTTAAGAGCTTCCCCCGGTACTTAGTTGGAACCACCAACTGTTTTTGCGGCTGCCATTCTTCCCGGTGTCCACCAGAAAGAATTTCCTTGTATAAAAGTCCTTGGTCTATAACAAACCGGGATTGATTAGAAGAGCTGAGAGGCGGTGGGGTGCTCTGTGCCGCCGCCCAAGCGTTCTGAAGGCTGTTATCCGCTTCCTGCTCAGCCTGGAACTGTTCCCTTGAGGCTGGGGTCATCAGTTCTTCCTCAGACTGTGGACTTGGTCCCTCTGGAAGCGATGTAGGTGATGGGTTTGTTTCCGTTGCTGGTGAACCGCTCTCCGCTGGTGCACCTGAGGGTATTTCAGGCTCTGGCTGAGCCTTTTGGGTATGGCTGTCTTTGGCTTCTGCCAGTTCTGGCTCGCTGGCGCCCTTTGGCGTTGAGTTTGAAGATGTGGTTGCACTTGCTGGTGCTGGTTGCTGTTCCAGTTCCGGGCCTGGGACTGGAGGTGCTGTGGCTGTTTCAGTGGTTGGCGTGGAATCTGGGTCCACTACCTCTGTCTGGGTCTTTGGTAACCCAGACGGGGCGTCTGTGGACGGTTCAGGAACAGGAATGGGTCTGGAAGCTTGCCTGGTTTGGCTACGTGTAACCATTCCCACTCTCTTGGCCCGCCTCACCTGGTTGGCCAAGTCTTCCCCCAGTAGCATGGGGATAGGATAATTGTCATAGACTGCAAAAGTCCACATTCCTGACCAGCCTTTGTACTGGACAGGCAGTTGAGCTGTAGGCAAGTCTACAGCTTGTGACATGAAGGGGTAAATTGTAACTTTGGCCTTTGGGTTGATGAATTTGGGGTCAACGAAGGATTGGTGGATAGCTGACACTTGTGCCCCCGTGTCTCTCCACGCAGTAACCTTCTTTCCACCCACTCTCAAATTTTCCCTTCGCTCCAAGGGTATTTGAGAGGCATCCGGGCCTGGGGATCTTTGGTGTGATGGTGGTGTAATGAATTGCACTCGCATGGTGTTCTTGGGACAGTTGGCCTTGATATGTCCCAGTTCATTACACTTAAAGCATCTTCCATCTGATGGGTCACTGGGCCGAGGTGAGTTACTGGAGACTGGTGAGGTTGAAGGGTAGGGTATCTGTGGCTTTACTTGGGTGGTATGTGGGGTCTTTGGCTGTCCTCGGTTGTAGGGTTTATGGTCTGTGTGCCCCCTGGGGTAATCGTTCCCCTTGACAGTAGCTTTCTTGCTTTCTGCCAGTTCCATCCATTTGGCTCCAATCTCCCCCGCCTCAGCGAGATCTTTGGGTTTTCCATCTTGTATGTACCGTGTGATGTCTTCAGGAACACCATCCAAGAACTGCTCCATTTGTATGAGGAGGTGCAGTTCTTCCAAGGTTTGAACGTTGTTTCCTGTTATCCAGGCCTCATAGTTTTTTGCAATGTAGTAGGCGTGTTTGGGAAATGACACCTCTGGTTTCCACTTTTGGGTTCTGAAGCGCCGACGGGCATGATCTGGGGTTATCCCCATTCTGTATCTGGCCTTGGTTTGAAAAAGTTTATAGTCATTCATTTGCTGCTTAGGCATTTCAGCTGCCACCTCTGCTAAAGGTCCACTGAGCTGTGACCTTAACTCTACCATGTACTGGTCTTCGGGGATGTTGTACCCAAGACAGGCTCTTTCAAAATTTTCCAAGAAGGCCTCGGTGTCATCACCTGCCTTGTAGGTGGGAAATTTCCTGTGCTGTGGAGCAATAATTGGCGCCGGGTTGTTAGGGTTGGCTGGCACATGCAGCCCAGCTTTTGCCAACTCCAGTTCATGTTTTCTCTGTTTTTCCTTCTCTTCATTCTCTTTTTGGTGTTTTGGTGTTTTTCCATTTCTTTTTGGTGTTTTTCCATGTCTCGGCGGTGGGCCGCCTCTTCTTCTGCTTGTTTCCTTCGGTAGGCCACCTCTTCTTCTTCTAGTTTTCTTTTGTGTGCTGCCTCTTGGGCTGCCTGTTCTCTTTGGAAGGCTGCCAGTTTGATGCTTTCTTCCTTTTCTTTCATCTCCATCTCTTTTTGTTTTATTTCCAGTTGTCGCCTGTGTTCAGCTTCTCTGAATTGCTCCTCGGCCTCAATTTTTGCCTTAGAAGTCATGATTCCTGTTTTCTTGTGTTGGGGTGCCCTCCGGTGTTTATCTTCTGAACTGCAGGTTCTCTCTTGCCTCCTGAAGTCTGCCTAGCAATAGTGCCTTTAGCTAATCTTCAATGTTAAGTAAACCTGAAAAACCACTTTATTTGTATGCATATAGTGCTGGTACTTGCCTCCTAATGGGAGGGCTATTGTGTGACAAAAGACCCTTAACAGTCTCTTAATGGCTTCTCGCTTAACATGCAAGCCACAAACTGCCAGAGAGAGCAGAAAAAAAAATTCTCTCTGGTTCCCTTTTAAAACCAAACTGTTTCTCTCTGCTAAAAAGCCCTTAGCAGAGAAGAGAAAAATATAATATTCCTACTGGCTTCTGGATTCTGTCTATATCCCACCACTGCTACACCATGTCATAACCTTAGTCCCAGATTTGGACCTTAGCGTCCAAAATATGGGGGTTAGCATGAAAACCTCCAAGCTTAGTTACCAGCTTGGACCTGGTACTTGCTGCCACCACCCAAAAAATTAGAGTGTTTTGGGGCACTCTGGTCCCTCTGAAAAACCTTCCCTGGGGACCCCAAGACCCAAATCCCTTGAGTCTCACAACAAAGGGAAATAATCCTTTTTCCCTTCCCCCCTCCAGGTGCTCCTGGAGAGATACACAGACACAAGCTCTGTGAAACTATACAGAGTGACTCCCCCTCTCCGTTCCCAATCCTGGAAACCAAAAGCACTTTCCTATTCCCCCAGAGGGAATGCAAAATCAGGCTAGCAAATCCAACACACAGATCGCCCCCTGATTTCTTCCTCCCACCAATTCCCTGGTGAGTACAGACTCAATTTCCCTGAAGTAAAGAAAAATTCCAACAGGTCTTAAAAGAAAGCTTTATATAAAAAGAAAGAAAAATACATACAAATGGTCTCTCTGTATTAAGATGATACCATACAGGGTCAATTGCTTAAAAGAATATTGAATAAACAGCCTTATTCAAAAAGAATACAAATCAAAGCACTCCAGCACTTATATTCATGCAAATACCAAAGAAAAGAAACCATATAACTTACTATCTGATCTCTTTGTCCTTACACTTAGAAACAGAAGACTAGAAAGTAGAAACTGCTTCTCCAAAGCTCAGAGAAAGCAGGCAGACAGACAAAAGACTCAGACACAAACTTCCCTCCACCTAGAGTTGAAAAAATCCGGTTTTCTGATTGGTCCTCTGGTCAGGTGCTTCAGGTGAAAGAGACATTAACCCTTAGTTATCTGTTTATGACACGCGCGGTGAGGATGGGTGAGTAATCCGATCTTAGATATTCGACTTCAGTTACGTTATTCACGTAGCTGAATTTGCGTATCTAAGATCGATTTCCCCCCGTAGTGTAGACCAGCCCTTAATGTCTTCACACCTTCCCCCTGCAGGAGAATGGCTGTTTGACCAGCTGTTTGCCTTGCTGTCTCTGAGGAACTGGTCTGTGGGTGTTCCCCAGAACTGTAACTTTTTCAGTAATATCATACTGTAAAATCTCACAATTTTACATACAGTGTTACTACACATTTTAACAGGAGGATAATATTCAGTAGGTTATGCGTTTTCTAATGATACCTCACAAGCCATTTTTCACTAGCAGGGTCTTCTCTGTTCACAGAATTTCTGATAGTTTGATGTCTGCTGGCACTGGATATCACTATTTTGGCATCTCTCTCTCTGTCTCAGTGAGCACCCGCTGTGGTTGTTGAAAGTCTGTGATGGGATCTATGGGATGCAACTGAACAGTGGGACCCCTGAGCCCTTTGTCCCACCACCTGGGCTCCCTCTCACACATATGATGCTGAGACAAGCTGTGAATCTCTGGCAGATATTGCACTTACACAGACATCCGTAGGTAGGGACACAGCCAACTGAATTACATGAATGCTTCTGCAGCCACTCATAACACTAATGATAGAAAGTCGCCCCCCCTACAGCTCTGCAGCCTTGCACCCCTGGATCATACCATCTTGCCTTAATCAGAAGCCTGATCAGTGTGAGTTTATTACACAGGGTCCACCCCTCCCTCACTGTGAATAGTACATGAACCAGCCTTGTAATGGAGCTGAGATTTCCCAAGAACTTCAAGCAAAATACACCAGTTTAAGTAGAGCATAAAACAGATTTATTAACTACAGAAAGATGGAGTTTTAAGGATTATAAGTGGTAGGAATAAAAGATCAAAGTAAATTACCATGGAAATTAAAGATAAATTCACAATCTAAACTTTACACCTTATTACACTAGGGCGTAGTTTAGTTATGCACACAGGAAGGCTTAATGCTCGAGCTGCTGCACATGCTGGGCAGGCTGAAGGTCGGGCTCCCCACGGCAGGAGAGAAGAAGACTCGGCCCCTGGAGGGGCAGGCTGGGGCTTCCTGGATCCCATTTGCTCACAGCCAGCGCCCTGCCCCCACTCCCAAGTCATCCATGGCGCCCCCAGGTCGGCCAGAATGGAGCAGCAGTTTTCACTGCACTACGTCCACTTATGGCTTACAGGCAACTCCCAGACTCACCACAGTCCACCATCTCGGCCAGAAAGGAGCCCACTCAGCCTCACCATTGCTGCTTTTCCTTCCCCCCAGAACCCTGCTTCTCCTGGGCTGCAAGTAGCCATCCCTGGGATGCCAACAGGCAGCCACAGGGGTCTGTCTCTCAGCAGCCAACCGCACCTCCATGGGTTCAGCCCTCAGAAGGGCAGGTGGGGGTTTCCTGGATCCCAGTTGCTCACAGCCAGCCCAGCCTCCACCTCTGAAACCATCAGTCATGCCCCCAGGTTGGCCACAAAGGAGCCGCCATTCTCCACTTGGACTCAGCTTTGCTTGTTTTCCTTTCACCCAGAACCTCCCTTCTTCTCCTGGGCTGCAAGTAGCCACTCCTGGGAAGCCAAGAGGCAGGCACAGGATTCTACCTCCCAGCAGCCAACCACACCTCCCCAGGCATTGCAGAATGAAGGGTGGTGCTCTACTAACCCCACTTAGCCGCACAGCTTCTTCCCTGCCTTCCTCAGCTCAACTTTCCTCTATTGCCCCATTCCTGCCTCACTTCCTCCTTTGGCCAGTCACGCAAAGGAGCCCAGCAGGAAGTGAGAGCCTCTATAGGCCAACCTCCAAGAGCAGAGGTGGCCAAGCCACAAGCCTCCAAATGGTGACTGGCCTAACTACTCTAGGTTCTCCAGCCTGACACCAAGGTGCTTTCTCCACTGCTGTCAGCATCCTCTGTCATGCAGGGGTTGGAGTTATCCCAGGGACAGGCCAATAGGAGGAGTGCCCTTTCTGAATAACAAGGGGATCTGGGAAAAGGAAGCCAGCATGTTTCTGCCTGGTTTTGAACCAGGGACCTTTTGCGGGTTACGCAAATGTGATAACCACTACACTACAGAAACTCCACCTACTGGGTTGTTGCTCACTCTGGCACAGACCGATGGACAAATCTAGAGAATGTGGTGGTAGCCCCTCGATAGGTCAGCTGGCAGGGCAGAGGACTGGAGCCAGCACTCAGGAAGTCGTCCTTACCTCGCCCGTGTGACTCCAGCTTGAGGGAGAGCTTCTTTTTCTTCTCCTTGCTGACAAAGAGCAAGAGAAGAATGAAAGGTCAGGTGGGCCAACTCGGTGCAGAAGCCCATGCTGTCTTTTCCTGCTGCATAGCCTGAAATGAGGGACTCGTGGCAGTTAAAGGAACTGCTGCACTCTCAGAAAACATCCCGCCCGTGCATAAAGGAGGATAGAAGAGCCTGTTAGTCTAGCACGCTCCCAGCTGAACTCTTTCAGCAGCTGCTAGGTTTCTTTTTGGCCTGTTACTTTTCTGTCTGGGATGTTGTTGTCAGCTGTGGCACAGAAAAAGGACGTCATTGCGAGCTGCCCATGAAGATAAGATTAACTTTTGCCTTCCTTGCTCGGCTTTACTTGCTTCCTCACCCTATTCCTGCCTTAGTTCCTGTGTTACCTGAAGGCAACGGGGGCCCAGCAGTACGAAGAGGAAGTTAGACAGCTAGACCCTGGTGGCAAAAGTTCTACCACCGCTTGCCACCCCACTCTCTTCTCCCAGCTTCACATATTGACCGCCAGGGACTTGGTGCCCAGCAGCGCAACGGAAGGCAGTGGACAGAGCCACCCTCGCCTTGAAGCTCTGGCTCATTAAACCGTATCTTCAGTCGCTGATGGCCAATGAGAGACCAACAGCGCTTGCCATTTTAGCACTTGAAAATGCCATTGGTCAGTCACTGGAGCTCTTTAATGCTGTTACATAACAAATGAAAATAGAATCTCAGTGTGACATTCTGTACCTTTGGGGGAGTGTGCTGTAACCCCCATATTCCTCATTTTCATATAATCGTGATCTTATATACAGAGCATGCCTTGTAAGGTATCAGGGGAAAGGATATGATCTGCTGAACGTCATTTCTCTACCCATAGATGTTTACCATTCATGCATATGAAGTTATGAGAATTGTGCAGTGTGGTTATCACTATGCTGTAAGGTGGGGGAGTCAGCCAAATATTAGCTCCCCAGTGACAACAGCAAGGAAAGTAACCAACACCCGGACAGGGTGTCAAACAACCCATCAACAGCCATTGTTCAGCAAGGGAGCTACAGTGCAATCACTTACCTGCAAGAGGACACCCCAGGGGAATTGCTCAGACTTGCTTGGAGAGACGCAGTGATGCTCACCTGACTCTGAAGGGGGAGCAAAGCCAAGAGGGAAGAAAGGACATGATAAAAGCAGAGACATTTGCCATGCTTTGTCTCTCTCGTCCACCTACATCTACAGACACCCCCACACCAAGCAACTGAAGCGCTGACGAAAGGGGAGAGCCTGGCTGAAAAGCCACCAGCCGGCCTGTGGTGAGAAGCATCTAAGTTTGTAAGGGCATTGAAAGGGTTAAGATCAGCTTAGAGTGCATTTTGCTTTTATTTCACAAAAACAACGAGGAGTCCGGTGACACCTTAAGAACTAACAGATTTATTTGGACACAAGCATTCGTGGGTAAAAAGCCCTCTTCTTCAGATGCATGGAGTGAAAATTGCAGATAGAGGCATAAATATATATTGGAACATGATGTAAAGGGAGTTACCATACAAGGGGAGAACCAGTGTTGAAGGCTAATTCAGTCAGGGTGGATGTGGCTCTCTCCAAGTAATTGACAGGGAGGTGTCAATACCAAGAGAGGGAAAATTGCTTTTGTAGTGAGCCAGTCACCCCCAGTCCCTCTTCAAGCTCAAATTAATGGTGTTAAGTTTGCAGATCAGTTGTAACTCTGCAATTTCTCTTTGAAGACTGTTTTTGAAGTTTTTTGAATGGCTTCTTTTAAATGGCTACTTTGAATGGCTACGTTTAATTGTGTTATTGAATATGAACATGTAAACGTGTTATGGAAGTCCCATGTGGTCTAGTGGTTAGGATTCTTGGCTTTCACCCAGACAGCCTGGGTTCAGTTCCCCACACAGGAACAATGCAGAGCTTCTCCTTGGAGGGGAGACAGGAAACAAAAAGAATGGGAAGGGATCCTGCCAGCAGCAGAGCTGGATAGAGTTGGGAGCAGTACTGGATTTGACATGGTGCCATAGTGCTAGGCCCAAGCTCTGAAGGGACCTGTAACAGTAACTTCCTCCCCTCTGCAGAAAGGGAGCCTCAGAGCAGCCTGGATTCAGTAGGGGAGCTGAGACCCCATAGGGCCCTGGGAGCTGTAGTTCCTTGACCAGCTCCCTGCCTTGGAGCAGAGAAGGAACATTTCCCAGCATTCCCTTGGCTGCTATCAACAGGAAAGGGAGGGGGGAAGCTGTGAGACTCCATGCGCTGCAGCTTGCTGTGGCTGGGGGGCTGGCTGGCTGGCTGCTAGAAGGGGGTGCCACCTGTGAATAGGGAAGAGGTGTGACCAAGGAGTAGAAGGCTTTGGCCCAGGTAGCACCCTCAGAAGACTTCCCCAGACAGGCTTAGGGATGCTGGTGTGACCTCGCCTGGCAGCCCCCGAAGATGGAACTGGGTGGACTAACTGGACAGGGCCCCTCTCTATCTGAAGCTGGGCAAGGGAGGTATGTGGATCCCACCAGAAGGTAAAATGGTAAGTAAGGAAGGGGAGGCTCTACTGGACCTGGACAGCTTCAGATACAGGACAGGAGGATTTCCACTTCTGAGCCATGAAAATAGAAATTGACTTTTCCTTTCCAGATGTATCTAATATTCATAAAGGGAATCTAGCCCCTGCCTTCCTAGATCTGAACACCTCAAAATCAGGAGTGCTCAAGCTCAATTTGGGCAGCTGTTACTTCATTTCTCCCAAATCAAATATGCTGATCCACTGTCATTTACTGTAGAAAAAGTAGGAGAAAATTGAGCAACAAACGTTGGGGTCTTCACAGTGCTAACGAGGGCTGGAATTGCTATTTTCAACAGCCATTACACTTTTTTTTTTAGTTTTGTTTGTTTAAAAGGAAGACAGTGATATTGCACTGGCAAATTCCCCATAGAAACAAAGAATGGAACAAAAGAATAATAAAGGCACCTCAACTTTCCTCATTTATGTAGGACGGTCTTATTAGATGGATCCAGACATCTTCCAATCACAGAAGCTGATAATTGTTCCACTTTACTGCAGTTCTGTAATCATGCAGGAACCTAGAGGAGGAAAGTGCCTAACTCCAGAGTCTGCAGCTGCCTAGGGCCAGTGCTGAGGATTTAGAGTCCCTAGTGCTGCCCTTGCAAGGTTCAAGCATGCTCAGCCTTGGCATTGCCTCCGCTCCTGCGGCTAGTAGCTGCAGCTGTCTAAGGCTGGCCTCTGGCAGTTGCCCCATGGCTGTAGCTAGAGAAACTACAAGTGGCTCTATGACTCCTGGGGCCATTAAGCTAGAGCACCTAAAGACACTGGAGTTAACCTCAAGGAACAGAGGTCACCAGTAGGAAAGGAATGTCGGGGGAGCAGGGAAGGCGGGAGGAAGTCAGGCTTGTAGAGGGAGCTTCCAGCTGGTTGGGAGCATGTCCAAAGTAGAAAGGAAACAAGTATGGGGAGAGGTGGTGGTGACCAGGTAGCAGACTAGCACGTAGATGGGAGCAGAGGGAGAGATGCTGGTGTCTTCAGATTCCCAAGGGCTAAGTCCTCACTGTGGGGAAATGGTGTTTGCAGGTGGCTTGCTCACATGGCAGGATGGGGGCTGAGGGAGGGATCTGTCAGAACTGATCAGGTGTCTGCTGGCTTTAGGACTTTGAGCTGAGACTAGGACCACATGCAGTGATTGGTGACATGGGGGGGTACTGGAGACATGGCTAGAGAAGGTCTGAATGAGGAAAGAGATAAATCTGTGGGGAGTTTCCTTGGTCACTATGAAAGTTCTGCTCACTGTGGACACTGGTAAACCCACATGGGTGTACAGCTCAATAAGAAAACCCGCGGGCTGAGGGAGCTGTGTATGGCAATGCATATAGTCATGGAGAGGTGTGTGATCAAAATGAAAAATGTCTCTGAGGTTCAGTACCGGGTATACGAAGGCACCAATGGCACTGCCCCACCAGGCCCACACTCGGAGCCCACAGTGACTATACTGGGGCCCACAAATATGTTTGGTGCCAGGGCCAACAAAAGGTTAATCCAGCCCTGACTGCCTGAGCACTATTTCAGCCTCACATTTTTGGGTGGAACTCCCACAGTGAGAGCTGCAGAGCACTCCCCCGCAACACACACGCACACACTCGTCCTGGTGTTGGGAGGGGAACAGGAGAAAGGACAAAAGAAGAGATGAAGAGAAAGGAGGGAGGGACAGGTGGATGGAGGAAAAGGTGAAACACAAAGGACAAACCCTAATGTCCCCATGATTCTAAGGGACAAAATCCCAGGTGCGGAATAAAATTCTGCCTCCTTAAGCTCATGTTTTCCATGCCTAGAATTCAACTCTCACCAGATGGATAAGACTGAACAGGTTTCACACCTCCAGGAGGCTCTTACCTTCTAAAGAGGGACGGCTGTTTTCTAGTAAAATCACTACAAGGGAAGGAGAAAACTGGAAAGAGGTTTCTCCTGGCGCTCACGTCCGTGAACCCGAATACTCTCTCAGTCCTCAGACAGAGACCTGGAGAAGGAGACTTGCTGAAGCAAAGCCACAGGGGTCTCTGAGGTTTCCGTAGCCCCTGGCCCCTGACTGATGTCAAGATCTCTCTGTGAGGTCACCACCTGCTCACCAATAGTCTTTGACCAATAGTGTGAGGTCCTGCAAAAGGCCTTTGTGATGTCACTGCCACACCCCGCCCTTGCTGGGCCAATGTCCTGCCCCGGCCAGGCACTTTGGAGCTTTGAGCTACTCCCTGTGGATCACCTCACTCAAGGAGCTTTTCTATAGAGCATCCTCAGATGTCTAAGCACACGAGTGCCATGGCAATGAACTGACACACATGGCACCAAGATGAGATCATGAGTAGACTAACCTATAGGAGAAGGACACCCCAGCATTAGTAGGGGAGAAATCCCTACTGAACATGCATTACACCTAGCAGCCCCTGCGTGGGGTCGGGCAGGGGCTGCGGAGGGGGGAGACCTGGGAAAGGGATGGATGGAAAATGTCTGTGCAGCCGGGACATGGCCGGGGGGCGAGGGGAGAAGAGCAGGTGACCCCTGAGGAGCGGGGAGAAAAAGGGAGGGCTGAGTTCCCCTCGGAATTACCACTGCCCCCTCCGTGGAGACCCCCCTCCTCTCCTGTCCTGCCCCCTTTCTCCCTAGAGAGCAACAAGCAACATCCAGGCTGACACCCCCTTCCCTCAAACCCCTGAGAAGTTCCCTGTTCCCCTCCCCCCATTGTGCCCCATTTTCTCTCCTTTGCCAATGGCCAGTTCAGATCTCAGGTTTGGGGTGTTTCCCCCCATTTTCACCTGCAGTGATTTGTCCTTGTGTAGGTGGGAAATGGTTCCCCCGAGTGATTTCTGAACTGGGCAGAGGCTGGGGGGGGGCCTGAGACAGGGACACCTCTGGGCTGGGCTGGGGGGGCACTCTCTGCTGGCAACAGGGCGTGGGAAGGGCCAGGAAGGGGAGGGGGGAGCAAGTGTCCCCCATAGAGAGGGTCCAGCCCCAGGCTGCTACCAGTAGCACATTCCTATCGTGGCCGGGGGGGAGGGGCTTTCTCCAGCTGGGACCTGCCCCCTAGGCAGCCCCAGGCTCTGACCGCACCAGCCCCGCCTGGAGCCCCCAGTGAGTGAGAGACCCCGGAGGGGGAGGGGGAGGGAGCACTGGGCCCTGACAGGAAAGTGACTCTCTCCCCTCAGATCTTGGTGTTTTCCTCTCATGTTATCAAATATGCAGTTTGTGACACAATTTCTTTGCAAATCTCAAAGATTCAAATAAAATAACCTAAACATTTGCCCCACTTCTCTCTAGTTGTCTATTTCTAATTGAATATGCCCTGAGATTTTCCTGTCTCTAATTATAAAATAATAAGAAAATCTCAGATTTACACCTTTTCTCAGATTATTGAACACAAAATGTTTGCAAATGTTGCCCATTTCCTCTTTATTCATTTATCAAGTATTTATGTGAAACACTCAGATTTTACCTCCTATCAACAACTGATATAAAATCCCTCTGATTTTCCACTTTCCTCTCTATAATTTGCAAAATGGATCCAAAATCTCTGATTTCCACCCTTTGTCTTTCATTTCTGAACACTGATCTGAAAGCTCAGGTTTTCCCTCTGTGTCATTATCAAATGTCAATTAACAATCCTCTCAAGTTTTGTGCTGTTCCTTATGTTTCTAAATCCTAAAAACTTCTTCCTTCGGGGGAACCTGTTGCCCTGAGTCGCTCTCCATTCTGGATGTTGCAGGGGATTAAATTTCCCAGTGATTGTCTTTCCCCTCTCCTTTGAGGATCATTTGTTCCCTCTTTTAGCTCTGTTAGATATTTGCCAAAGAAAGAGACCAGCCTGATATTTAATACACATCAAAGCCAGAGGCCTCCCCCTGTTTGGGGATCAGTGGTTCGCAGCTGGTAGTGGGAGAGTTGGCTGGCCCCTTTTCTTTTCTCCAGCTGGCACAGGATGAGGGGGTCACTCTGAGTGCAGCATGTCTTGAGAAATATCCCAAACCACAAGACAAATGGTCTCTGTGAAGGGTTGCTTCCCACAGTGCTAAGATGTAGCCACCTCTGGCAGGATCCATGGTGGCTACTATTTGCTAGTGACAGGCCACGGAAATTTCTTACCTATTTTGCCCCTCCATGCCAGGCCTGCACAACATACGGCCCACGGGCAACGTGCGGACCGTGAAGTCTCACTGTGCGTCCCACAGCCGGGAATCAAAGGGCTCTGGGCTGCCTGTAGCCGCGGGGAATCCAAACCCCTTTAAAGTTCAGCCGCGGCCGGGATTCAAAAGGTTCTGAGCTGCCCGCAGTCGCAGGGAGCCCAGAGCTCTTTAAATCTCAGCCGCGGCCAGGATTTATAGGGCTCTGGGCAGGCGGGCGGGGAGCTCAGAGCTCTTTAAATCCCAGCCACCAGGGCCGGCTTTAGGCCAATTTAACCAATTCCCTTGAATCGGCCTCGCTCCTAAGAGGACCCCGCACCCAAGCCCCAGTACCAGCAAAAGCCAGTGCGCTGTACCAGGGTGGCCCAGTTTCCCCAGGGGGCAATTTAAAAGGCCTGGGGCTCCCAGCAGGGGCTGGAAGCCCAGGCCCTTTAAATTGCCACTAGAGCCCTGCTGCTGGAGCCCTGGGGTATGGCTGCGGGGCTCTGGGGGCTATTTAAAAAGTCTAGGACTCCCATTGCTTCTACCTCCCCGGCCCTTTAAATAGCCACTGGAGCCCCGCCGCTTCCCCAGGGTTCCCGCGGCTATTTACAGAGCTGGGGCAGTGGAAGCAGGGGCGCCCCGGGCCCTTGAAGTAGCCCCCAAGCCCCAGGCTGCTGCTGCTACCCTAGTGGGAGAGGGGGGAGGAGGAGGAGGAGAAGGAGGCACTCACCATAGAGGATGGGCTGTACCCCCTGTACCTGCACCCCCTGCCCTGCCTGCAGCCAGCCTGTCCCCAGCCAGCCCCTGCTGCACCCCCTGCCCGCACCAGCCCCGCACCTCCTGCCCTGCTTGCACCAGTTCCTGCCTGCAGCCTGCCCATCTCCAGCCAGCCCCACACCACCTGCCTTGCCTTCAGCCCTGCACCAACCCCTGTCTCCAGCCAGCCCTGCACCCCCTTCCCTGTCTCCAGCCAGCCCCTGCCACACTGCCTGCCCTGCCCGCACCAGCCCTGCACCCCCTGCCCTGTCTCCAGCCAACCCCTGCCATACTGCCTGCCCTGCCCGCACCAGCCCTGCACCCCCTGCCCTGTCTCCAGCCAACCCCGTACCCCCTGCCTTGCCTTCAGCCCTGCACCAACCCGTCTCCAGCCAACCCCTGCCGCACCCCGCTGCCTGAAGCCAGCCAGTCCCGCACTCCTTTGTCTCCAGCCCTGCCAACCCATGCCGCACCCTCCCTGTGGCCCTGCCTGAAGCCAGCCAGCCCACCCCACACCTCCTGTCTCCCGGCTGCCCACACCCCTTGCCCAGCCTGCAGCCAGACCCTACCTCTCGCATCCTCCCCCTCCCCCACCTCCAGCCAGCCCCATATTCACTGGTGCCCTGCAGTTCCGAGGGAAGTAACCCTGCACACCTGCTTCAATGAGATGGGCAGGGAGCAGCTGGGACCCACACATGTGCACCCTAGCACACCCTAAGGGAGTGGCAGAGCTCATTTCTAGTTCAGACCCATCTTTTTAAAAAAGAACTTTTAGGTAGGGTTAACATACATCTGTACTTTCCCGGACATGTCAGGCTTTTTGGTTCTTAAATCGCCATCTGGGAGGAAAATACGGACGTATGGTAACCCTACTGGTACAAAAAATACATACTGTGGCAGAACTTTTTATAGGGAACCAGTTGTTAAGAACTGAAAGGCTTTTTTTTTCCCCAGTCATCCCTGCGGGGCCCCGCACTTCCTAAAGCCGGCCTGCCAGCCACGGCCGGGATTCAAAGGGCTCTGGGCTGCTCGCAGAGATTCCCGGCCGCAGCTGAGGTTTAAAGGTCTCAGGGCTCCCCACCGCCACGGGCAGCCCAGAGCCCTTTGAATCCCGGCAGCAGCTGAGATTTAAAGGGCTCAGGGATCCCTGTGGCTGCAGGCAGCACAGAGCCCTTTGAATCCTGGCGGCAGCTCCAGGGGATGGAGTGAGGCTGGGATTTCAAGGGCTCAGGCTCCCCTCAGCAGCAGGAGCTCTGGGACCTTTAAATCCCTGCCCCAGCCCTGAAAAGCTCCGGGTTCCCCCAGTCGTCAGAGCCCCAGGCCCTTTAATTTGACCCTGAGGGCTCCCAGCCACCTCTTTGGCTGGGAGTCCCTGGTTGATTTAACATCAAGTAACACCTCCCCACCACCAACCTTCCTTTTTGACCCACAGCTGTTTTGGTGGGGCGGCGCTGGGGAAGGAGGGTTTGTTTCTGCAGGGCTGGGCGGGGTGTTTCCGCCAGGCTGGGAGGTCCTGAGTGGGGGGTGTTTCCGCAGGGCCGGGGGGGTTTCGGTCCTCAGCTGTTTTCTTTGGAGTATTGTGGCCCTCGCTGTTTTACTCAAAGTACTGTACAGGAACTTTTCAGGGGGATTAAGGCAAAATGCCACATTTATTAGTAATACAGGTATCAATTAATACTCTATGATATGCACATGAGATATATATCACAGTCATGCATTCACGCACACACACAGACATAAACACACTCCGTCTTGCTGTTGTTACCAACTAGTTGCTCCCCTTAACTGCACTGGCCAGGTGAGTTAGATGGGGGAGGGGTGGAGCCGGGCTTCTACCGATCCAAATCGATGGTCAGATGGTGACAAGACGAGATCCGGGGTCCTTCTGCAAGACACCTCGCATTTATAGCAGCTTCCCTCTTATGCAAATCTAGACCAGATTCAAAATCTGGGTCTGCGTCCCTTGGTCTTTGTGCTGCTTTTCTCTGGGTGTTGTCCCAATGCTGCTCAAAGAGGGTGTTTTCTAAAGAAGGTGCTTGCTTCTAATCCCTGAGGCCATCAATATGTCTGCTCTTCTTTATTGGGCCCACTTGACAAGTTGTATTGTCCTTTGCTCTGGCTCCCATTCCCTCTTCAACTGTTGTAGCTGTCTGGAGGTGGGTGTCTTCCAAGCCTCACTCATTCACACCTCATTCAGTCAATAGAGCAATTGATTACAGAGTGCGGGGGAAGATCTTATTCTACTTCTAGCAAAAAGGCACATGTTTTCTTTTACTTTAACTATACTATCCTTAGGGGCTATAACATTTGATACAAAGTTTTCTACCAATTCTCTATATAGGGATCTAATACAAAGTTGTATGAAAATAGAGAGGCACAATGCCAAGTCATATGAATTACAAAATAACATCATGCCGGATGCAATGTCATAAAGATAAAGATACTTAATACAAAATAACACAATGCAACGTTATAAAGATTTATAGAGATAGTTAATACAGAGATTTCTCTACATCACCACTTTACGAGTTGTGCAGGCCTGCTGACGGCATTCGCGGGGCTTCTTGCTCGTGTGGATTCTCTGATGCTGAATAAGGTGAGAGCTGCGATTGAAGGTTTTCCCACACTCACTGCATTAATAGGACCCCTCCTGTGTGTGGATTCTCTGATGCCGAATAAGGTGTGAGCTGCGACTGAAAGTTTTCCCGCACTCACTGCATTCAGGAGGGAGAGGATAGCTCAGTGGTTTGAGCATTGGCCTACTAAACCCAGGGTTGTAAGTTCAATCCTTGAGGGAACCATTTGGGAATTGGCCCTGCTTTGAGCAGAGGGTTGGACTAGATGATCTCTTGAGGTCCTTTCCAACCCTTATAATCTAGGATTCTATGATAGGAGCTCTTCCCTGTGTGGATTCTCTGATGCCCAATAAGGTGCGAGCTGCGACTGAAAGCTTTCCCGCACTCATTGCATTCACAGGGCCTCTCCCCTGTGTGGATTCTCTGATGTTGAGAAAGGCCTGATCTGTAAGTGAAGTTTTTCCCACACTCAGCACATGTATTTTTTTTGCTTTTCCCTGCAGATTTCCTGCTGTATTCTGGTTTCCTTAAGGCCCTTCTGAGTTCCCTGACAGGAAATAAATTTATCCATTTTCTCCCCTGGCTGGTTTCCCTGCTCTTTTTCTGGTCTGTGCTGAACCTCACACGTCATTGCATCACCTGCTGTGATAGAGACAGAAACCTCAAACAGGGATGGAAAGGGGAAGGCCAAACCAAAACAAGTGCTGGAGAGAGGACAAATAAAAATCAGGAACTCAGCTCCCCCAACAGGAGAGAGGAGGGGATCAATTCAGCCTTCACATCCCATCCAACTTCACAGGGGGAAGGGAGAAAGCTACTGCCCGGTGTCTGCTAGCATCTATAGGAAGCCTTGAGCTATATTTACCCTGCGGATGCGACCCCTGCTATGGACAATAATGAACTGAGAGACTTCCCAAGAGCTTTGTAGGGCATCCTAGATGTTTCCTTCAGGCACTTACAGATTCTGAGTTGGTTTAATGTTTCCTCATCTGTGCGGGGAGATCTCAGGATCTCTCTTTCCTCTGAACCCTGGAGCTCTGGGACCCATGGCTCTTCCCCTTGTTCCAGCTGGGAGATCATATCACGTTGGAAAACCAGAAACTCCGCTCAGATGAAAGAAAACAAAGGAGTTCAGTTGATTTCATACAACTTGATCATCAAAAACATTCTGTTAATTTATCTTCAGTGCTTAGTGTGACCTAGTGTGCCTGGGGCAGTCCTCACTGAAAATGCCAAGGTCAGAGCAGGCTGAAAAAGGGAGAGCAGATGCTCCCCATACTGGTGGTTAACACTGAAGTTAAACTCACTGACCAGTCACAAACTGTGCTTCTGATCCCACACACTGGTTAACGAGACTCTGAAAGAAGAAATCACACGGCCCCCTTTATTGCATGACAGTTCTCTGACTCCTAATCAGCAACTAGGTCCCGTACAGTGAGAGGTTATTTAAAAACTCTGCTCACTGTGATACAGCATGGCCAGAGGGCAGCAGGAGAGTGATCCTAATTGGATCCAGGAAGTGGGTGGGTAGAAGGTTAGCCACATTACCCAGGTTTGGATCTCATCCAAAATACCATGCTGCCAGCCAATCCTTTAGCAATTAAACTAAATGTTTAGAAGAAAGAACAAATGAAAGAATGAAGTTAAATTCCATCCTTCCAGACAATTCTTTAGCATCTAAACTAAAGGTTTAAAAGAAAGAAAGACAGAAAGAATTTAAATGGAAAAGCAGTCAGATACATTCCAAAATGGATATATCAGGTTCTTAGCAGTATTGGTGAGTTGCTGGCTTGAAAGTCTGTCTGGAACGCATCCACAGCTTGGATGGGTCATTCAGTCCTTTGTTCCAGGGTTCAGTTTGTAGAGAAGTTGCTCCAGAGGTAGGAGGGGGATTGAAGACAAGATGGAGATGATGCAGCTGCGCTTTATATTCCTTTTGCCATGTGGCTTGTACTTCCTGTGTCCCAAACACAAGCTTCACAGCACATGGCATGGAAAAGCTTTGGAGGTTTCATTACACAGGCAAACCCCGGCATGTCTTGCTGACTCAATAGGTGTATCCCCTTGGTCCATAGGTTCATTGTACAGCTGATGACCCTCAATGGGCCATCAAACATGCTAGGCAATGTTGATGCCAATATGTCTGGGGGTGTCACCCAGAAAAACTGCACAAGTCTGGAAATACAGATATACCTTACATATCTGTAACTCACAATACAAAGGTGATAGAAACATAGAAACAAAATTATCATACTTGGCAAATCATAACATTTTCACTGACACTTTACATGGCATACCTAGCATGATTCATTGCAATTTTATCAGATTATATTGTTTTATTATTAATACCAAAGTGTCTCACAATTTCATGCAGTCTCACACTTGCTAAACTAGTGAATTCCCAGGACCAGTTCCCCAGGTCCTTGAAGATGCCAAACATTGTGCTTATGAGGGATTGAAATACCCACATATCTGCTGGGAACACACACACAGACACTGTGTCAATCTGTACCCCTGTGTTCACTCTTCTAGAAAATTATGATCAATTTTGTACCCAGTATGGCTTGTGAGGTATCATTAGAAAACACATAACCTACTGAATATTATCCTCCTGTTAAAATGTGTAGTAACACTGTATGTAAAATTGTGAGATTTTACAGTATGATATTACTGAAAAAGTTACAGTTCTGGGGAACACCCACAGACCAGTTCCTCAGAGACAGCAAGGCAAACAGCTGGTCAAACAGCCATTCTCCTGCAGGGGGAAGGTGTGAAGACATTAAGGGCTGGTCTACACTACGGGGGGAAATCGATCTTAGATACGCAAATTCAGCTACGTGAATAACGTAACTGAAGTCGAATATCTAAGATCGGATTACTCACCCATCCTCACCACGCGGGATCGATGTCCGCAGATCCCCCTGTCAAATCAGCAACTCCGTTGGGGTTGGTGTTGTTCCGGAATCGATATAAGCGCGCTCGGGGATCGATATATGGCGTCTAGATGAGACGCCATATATCGATCCCCGAGCAATCGATTTTAACCCGCCGATACGGTGGGTAGTCTAGATGTAGCCTTACATTCCATCACAGGGACCTATTGAGGCTGTTGTGGAAAACGACCACAGGATTAATATTTGAATCAGCTCAGCCTGAGGCTCTTTTCTTGGTTACAAGCACGCAGGGGGCGACAGCTATTGGAATACTGTTCCTGAGCTAAAAATCACACAAGCCTTTTACAGTTTAAAACCACAAACAATGACACATACGTTGCACGTTAATTTCCTTATTTGGAATATATTGCAAAATATGATGCAGGTCAAAAGCAAGCTGAAGAATCAGTTTTCCATATTTGGCCTTTCCTGTTATTTTTATTACACCTGGTGATATGGGAGCAAGACTCTCCATGTCTCAAGAAATGTCACTACCAACCTAGGCCATTTTCACATGCTGGGGTGCAATCCAGATCAGCGAGGAGTTGTGTCATCTGTAATCCTGGGTGAGATTCAGTGTTCTGCTGCTGGAGCTCCCCTGTCTGGATACTCCCAGCCAGCGTTCAAGGACGCACTGAGTGTCTGTATGATAAGTAACCCTGGACTGGCAGCTCTGACTCCAGCCGCCTGCTTGTTACACCCCAAGCACATTCTGGTTTGGGTAGAGAAGGCTCAGGGTTTGAGAGAAGGCTGGGGGTAGGAAGCTTCTGTTCATTATGCTGGACCTAACCCCAGTTTTACTTGAGTAAAGAGGAGATATTTGACATTGTGTGATGCTGCTCCTGTGCTCTGTTCCCAAAGTGTTCTGCAGCAGAGGAGGGTCTCTAGTAGTATGTATGTTACTGGCCTATTGGGGTGATGCTGAAACAGGACAGGGTACAGATGGCATTGTGGGGGTGGCATGAACCTTCACTCTTCATTTCCCCTTCCAAGAACAGAAGGGACAGGAATCCTTACCCAGCAAGACCATCGTCTCATAGTTCCCCTGCATGACATCTCTGTAGAGGGCTCTCTGAGTGGGGTCCAGCAGAGTCCCCTCTTCCCTGGAGAAATACACAGCCACCTCCTCGAAGGTCACCGGCCCCTGAAAGAGCAGGAGTCCAATACTCAGTACCTGCTGACCCACTCACAACCCCACTATTCACGGAACAGCAGCACCAGGGAAATGGAAGCTCCGGGAGGCACATGTTAACAGAGTCCCACCCCACCTTGCTTACAGCAGCCAGGAGGCATCAGAGGGTAGAAAGAGAGAACCTTTGTGTCTCCCATCTGACAGACAGAAGCAGGGTCTTCACATTTATCACATAGCTACTAGCCAGAGCATAATATAGGAGATGGGGCTGTCTCTGGACCCTGATAGTGGCTCCCTGGTAGGAATCCAAGCACTCTCCAAATAAAATATATGGAAGAAAGGGGAAGTCAATCATAAAGAATAGAAGTTAGAAGGTCAGAATTGTAGTGCCCATTAACAAAGGTTTAGAGAAAATAGAGCCTATCAAACTAACGGGATATCCTTATTGGATGAGATCAAAAGTTTGGTTGCAGCTAATAGTATTGATGTAATATACCTAAACTTCCGTAAGGGACATGACTTGATTAGCACAATATTTTTACTAAAAAAAACTAGAATGATACAAAATAAACACGGCATACATTAAATAGATTAAAAACTCTGATAGTAAATGGGGAACCATGATCGAGTGGATTTCTTTCTAGCAGGTTCCTGCAGGGATTGGTTCTTGGCCCTGTGCTATTTAACATTCTTATCCATGACTTAGAAGAGAGTACAAAATCATCACTGATAAAGTTTACAGTTGCCACAAAGATTGGGGTTGGTGGTAATTAATGAAATGTCAGTAGATTCAGGCTCCATCGCTGAGAGTCTGGGAAGTTGTCCCAGCCCTGGCTGGATGGTTATTTCCTGTTCCACAAAGAGGGGAAGTTCCATTCCCAACTCCTGTGCCTTGAAATTAGGACCTATCTGACACTACACCCCCATATTCATCATAGTGGTATGATTATAATATGATTAGGACATAATTATGATCTATTTTGTAGAAGATGCATCATGTGTGGTGTCACTGGAAAAGTTCTGATTTGCTGAATATGATTATCCTATTTGTGTGCACATATCATGTTCGTATCTGAAGTTATGGATATTGACTCTGTATCTGTATTTCAAATGTGCTTACTCTGGGTAACACCCACAATGAGCCTTTCAGGTACAACAATGAAGAAGCCAGACAGTGCTGATGGCTCAACAAAGACAATGGACTGTGGAAGAGCTTAGCCTTCCTGTGAATGTTTCAGCCAGCCTATGAGTCATGGCTACTATGACTCAGCAGGGCCTGTGACCAGACCACATGACACTAAACTCCATTTTAGTACCTGTATTTTTCCACAAACTGGACTAGGAACTGAGTTTGGAACAAAAGGTTCCCACCATATGGAAAAGCTACATAAGGTGGGGTGTGACATCATCTCTTGGCCTCATTCTCCACACAAGAGAACTTCTGGAAACACCTGAGAAACAAAAACGGATGTGGGGGAAGTGCTGCTCCCAGGATCAAGAGATTTCTAGCTTGTGTATGGAAACTTGGGGGACTGCTTGTACCATCAGTCAGGGTGAGAAATTGCTAATTCAAATTCTATCCATCTAGTATGTTAGGCTTAGTCTGAGTTTTGGTTATTTGCTAAATAATCTGCTT
Source organism: Gopherus flavomarginatus (assembly GCF_025201925.1). Lineage (NCBI taxonomy): Eukaryota > Metazoa > Chordata > Testudines > Testudinidae > Gopherus > Gopherus flavomarginatus. Next base: position 10,551,388 of record NC_066636.1, read on the forward strand.
TGATCTGTTTGTTATCACTTATAATCACTTAATCTATCTTTCTGCAGTTAATAAACTTGTTTGATGCTTTATCTTAACCAGCGTATTTTGAGTGAAGTGTCTGGGGAAAATCTCAGCTTGTTGTGCACATCTGTCCCATATCGAGGGGAAGGGGAACTACATTAATGAGCTTGCATTATAGAGATCCCTGTGCACTATAAGATGGTATCATTCTGGATTTATACTACAGCAAGTGTGCAAGGTTGGGGAGTGGGAAATTGGCTCTTGTCTTCTATCTGTCCTTGAGTGGCTTAGGTAACGCACTCAGGTAGCTTAGTTGGCTGCATGGCGCCACCTGCTGTTGTGTTGGGTGATAACAGGCCCTGGAGAGGCTGGCGAAATCTCCAGCAAAGCAGTGTGAGAAGGGCCAGCCCAGCGTGAGGGTTAGAGGACACAGCAGTTCCCAGAAGCTCCACAAACTGCCTCCTGGGGGTGACAACCCATCACGCCCTACACTACACAAGTCTCAGCAGGTTTGTCACATGCTGTCCCCTCCCTTTCTCCACCCGAGATATTTCCTGCTTCCCACCACTTCTAGCAATTCCCACCCTCTTATGCATTTACTGCTCCTCAACCTCCAAGCAGAGCCCGCCACCCTGATAATCTCTTACCTGAGCCAGCTCCATTGCAGCCATTTCCTTGCCCCTGGGAGGACGAGATGATCTGCAGCGAAACATGGATGTTATTCTCTGGCCTGCCGGGGTGAAAAGGGCAAGGTGTGAGAATTCAGACTAGGCTTTTGTCCATTCCCCAAGCCGATTCCCCCCAGCTTTTCCCCTGCTAATGCACATTCTAGGTTCTAGCACACTGTGAAGCACAGAGTGACCTTATTCCAGTACAGGCCTAGCCCCCTCCCACCAGGGTGTAACCCTCTGACACATGGAGAAACCCTCCCAGTAACAGTCTCTCTCTTACACGTATCAAGTTTGCGGACAACACCAAGCTGGGAGGGGTTGTAAGTGCTTTGGAGGATTGGATTAAAATTCAAAATGATCTGGACAAACGGGAGAAATGATCTGAAGTAAATAGGATCAAATTCAGTAGAGACAAGTGCAAAGTACTCCACGTTGGAAGGAACAATCGGAGGCCAGAGAAGAGCAGAAACAAAGGAGTCACTTTGGGGGATTCTCCCTGTCATTGTCCCCAAGGCAGCTGTCTCAGGTTTACAAAGGTGTTTCATGTTCCAGCCTTTGTACAGTCTCTCCTGGGAGTGCCCCTTTCATGGACTGGGCCTAGTTTTAGTTTTTGGTAGTTAACAAGCTTGGTTTATTGTTCATCTAACCAGTATGTGTGGATTGAAGTGTGTTGGAAACTCTGTTTGGGATAACAAGCTGGTGCATGTCATTTTCCGCTGATGAAATGACAGACTTCATATGAGCTTGGGTCGTTCAGTAGCGTGCTGGACAGTGCAAGATGCACATTTCTGGGGGAAAGTTGGGCACTTGAGAATTTGCTGGTTTTCTCCTGAGGTGTAATTCATGAGTGGCTGTCTAGCAGCACTCAATACTGTGTAGCTGGGAGTGAGTTACATGCTGGAGACTGTGTGTTAATTGGCCAAGAGGGGCTGTTCTCGCGGGAAAACAGTGGAAAAGGCACCCCATGCTGGAGGACTGAGGTACAGCTATTTAACAGTCCAGATTGTACTCTGGGTAACATCACAGACACTCATTATGACAGAGCCTCTTACAACACAGAGAAAGTAAATCCATGTCCCAGAAATCGAAGACTCCAGACAGAGGGCAAGTGTCCCTGGCACTGCTTCTTGCTGACAGAGAGGTTCAGAGACAGTGCGAGAATCCTGGGGAAGCTGGGAACAGGAAGCATGGGCTGGCGGGGTTCGGTGGAGAAAGGGAACAGGAAGGGCAGGGATATTACTGAATCCAGGATCTTAGCAGTACTAGATGACAGGATAGCACATAGTGCAGCCCATTGGAAAACACAATCCCAACTATACGTACAAAATGATGGGGTCTAAATTAGTTGTTTCCACTCAAGAGAGTGATCTTGGAGTCACTGTGGATAGTTCTCTGAAAACATCCACTCAATGTGCAGCAGCAGTGAAAAAAAGTGAACAATGTAGGAAATAATTAAGAAAGTGATAGATATGACAGAATATCTCATAGATCATATTTGTAAAAACAGCAAATAAATCCATGATACACCCACATCTTGAATACTGCATGCACATGTCACCCCATCTCAAAAATAGAAATATTGGAATTGGAAAAGGTTCAGAAAAGGGTAACAAAAATGATTAGGGGTATGGGACAGTTATGCCAGACCTAACCTCCAGTTTCACTTGAGCAAACAGGAGATATTTGACACTGTGCAATACGGCTCCTGTGCTCTGTTCCCAAAGTGTTCTGCAGCAGAGGAGGGTCTCTGGTATTATGTGTGTCACTGGCCTATTGGGGTGATGCTGAAACAGGACAGGGTACAGATGGCATTGTGGGGGTGGCGTGAACCTTCACTCTTCATTTCCCCTTCCAAGAACAGAAGGGACAGGAACCCTTACCCAGCGAGGTCACAGTCTCATAGTTCTCCTGCATGACATCCCAGTAGAGGGCTCTCTGAGTGGGGTCCAGCAGAGCCCACTCTTCCCTGGTGAAATACATAGCCATCTCCTTGAAGGTCACCAGCCCCTGAAAGAGTAAGAGTCCAACACTAAGGACTTGCTGCCCCACTCACAGCCCCACTATTTGTGGCAGAGAAGAGTGAATCAAATGGAAGCTCTGGGTGGATCATAGTCAGGAGAGTCCCACCTCGACCTGGCTCAGAGTATCCAGCAAATGCCAGGGTGAGGGGATGAAGAGAGAGCCCCTTATCTCTCCCAGCATATCCATCACCCCCCTACTAGCCACTGACTGATACAGGAGATGGAGCCCCTAGCAGGGTCCAGGGAGAGCTCGCTGGTAGGATGCCCAACACCCTCCTCATTGTGAGGAGTGGGATATGAAGGGAGAGGCAGCTCCAATAAGCCTGACTCATGGGTGTCCCCTTTATATCTCACAGCAGCTGATGGTTAATGAGGTCAGGCTCCAGCACTAGGAGTCTGGTCAGTTTGACTAGCTCCATGTAGGTGGGTTATTTTCTCTCTTCACAAATTAGGGCATTTCCACCTCCAAACCTCCTGGGTCTGTTCCTAGAATCTAGGCCACTTAGTAAATAACTCCCAGCAGGTCTGCCACACCCTGGCCTCCTCCTTTCCCCACGCTGTGAATTTCCTGCCCCGCTCCAACCTCCAAACCAGACTCTGCAAACCTTCCCACCTCTGGTGTATTTGCTCTCCCTTTCCTCCAGCAGGAACCCACCAGCAACCCCCCGATAATCTCTACCTGGACTGACTCCACTGCAGCCATTTCTCTTCCCTGTCCCACGCCAGGCTGGGATGAGCTGGAGCAAAACATTCTGCAGCCTGTCTGGGGGAGAAGGGCAGTTGTGGGCGTTTCAGAACCGGTTTTAGTTAATTTCACATCACAATTCCCCCAGGCCCTTTCCCTGCAGACAGACACCCTAGATTCTGTCATGCTGGGAAATGCTCAATCTGTTTATTACAATTTAGACCTGGCCCCTCCTGCCAGGCTAAGTCCACAGACACATTTTTAACCTCCCTTCTCTCTCCCCTCACCCCTTCTCTGAACACAAGGCTAGAAAAGAGCAGAACCAAAGGAGTCACTGTGGGGGATTCCCTCAGACACTGACCCCACGGCAGCCACACCCCAGCAGGGGGAATATGGAGTCAGGAACTGGCTTTTGCTCTGTCTGATCCTTGTTTTGTTCACTGGAAAGTGGTTCTGCCCCAGGATGCAGCAATACATGTGTCTGGGTGGACTAGAGAGCTGGAAATCTCTCCCCCACATTCATTTCTCCCACTGCCCCTTTCAGTCTCTCCTTCCCCTGTCCTCTCTCCCTGCCCCTCTGGCTGGGACAGTCCCATTCCTGGGGGCTTTGCTCTCCCATGGCTGGATTTCCTCCTGGCAACCGCTAATGGGAGGAGAAATGAGGTGGTGGTGTTTGTGCAGAGTCACTTTCTTGCCAGACCCTAGGACATTCCCTGAGGTCTTTCAGTTACCTGGAGACTCTGGCTCAGAATTTAGTAGTAACAGGGCCCAGGACTGCCCTAGGGGGCTAGGACCAGCTGCAGAAAGTCATCCCCTGGGCCGGGCAGAGAAGAAGCTTTAATTAAGGTCACTTCCCAGCACAGAGCCCCACTGGGGGAGCAGCAGCTGCCAAGCCTGGCCTCCCAGATCACAATGGAGGCTGCAGCATCTGACCCAGGAAGCTGAACCCCAATATCCTGAGCAGAGAGGGACGGAGTGTATGAGCAGCTTCCCTCCTTTAGCTCTCTGGGGAGAGCAGCTAATGGGAGCCCCTCCTCACAGGGAGAATGGCTGATCTCATTTGACCCACTGTCCATCTGGAATCACTCCTTGTCTTTCCATACAGTGACTCTGGATTAACAACGGTCTCAATGACACCGGATTTCAGAAAGAATGAGTTCAGAACGCTGTGGAAAAGACCATCGTGTGGCAGTGCTGACTCCCTTCCCACCTCCCTCACCCCCGCAGATCTAGGACAAGGACTGGGGGCAAAAATTTTCCAAACGGAACCGAAAGTTCCTGCAGTTTTCAAAAGAGGAGAAAAGTAAATTCTGTGAATTCACACTAACAGTGTTTGCTAAGTGGACAGAAAGTTATCACAGTGACAGGGCACGTGACTGGGGAATGGACTTGGTGACCTGGTGACTAGGAGCCAGGACTCTGGTACAAGTTGACCAGAGAGAAGGATCATGGTTAGCAGCAGCCCCCAGACACCCCCTAGTACCCAGAGCCCAGACCCCCCAGCCAGGGGCCCCAGACACCCCCCAGCCAGGATCCCATCAGATATTCCCTGGGACGCAGCCCCCAGAGTCCCTGGCCAGGGACCCCAGATACCCCTCAAAGCCCCACCGGCCAGAGAACCCCCACCACACCATGATTGCCAGGTTGGGAATCCCAAAGGGTTCCCCCCCACCAAGAGCCCCCAGCAGCCAGGGACCCCCTCAAGGGACCCCCCCCCACTGGGAACTCAGTCCCTCACTGCCTGCCTAGGAACTTCCCCACCCTCCAGAACGATCTACCCTGACATTTGCCTGGGACCCCCTCCTCTGCCCAGTGTGACCCCCTGATGCTTTACAGTGCGACCCATCACTCTGCTTCCCTGGCATGCCCTCACCTAGTGCCAGGGATCCCCTCCCCCAGCTCTGTGCACTGGGCATGGCAACAAAACCAGGAACCAGCGGGGGAAGCACAGACAGAGCCCCTGGCACAGAACCAGGCTCCCTCTAACCCTCTGTCCCGCCTCCCCAAGAGACACCCACCCCCACTGTTCTGCAGCCACCAGGCCCCCAGCGATACCCACCTCCAGGACCCATAGCCTCAGGGATGGGCACATCAGAACCACCACCCCCGAAAACCCCAAACCTCCACAACCCACCAACCTGACTAGGGTACCCCCTGCCCAGCCACCCAGAGGCCTCCCCCTACCACAATGCCCCTTCAGCTGCAATCTCCCCACACAGACACCCTCCCTGCCCCTGCAAGTGTTACCTCACAGAGTGTGAGAAGTGGCTAGAAAGTTAACACCACCTCCTGCTGGCCAGTCACACAGGCAGAGGGAGCCTGGGGAGTGCTTCTTTAACAGGAGAATGGACGGCCTGGAGGGCAAGAAAGATCCACGGGCTGTCACTAGCAAATAATAGCCACCATGGATCCACCCCAGAGGCGGCTGCATCTTAGCACATTGGGAAACAACCCATCATATTCAATTAGAAATAAAACAACTAGAGAGAAGTGGGGCAAATGTTTGGGGTATTTTATATCAATCTTTGACACACGCAGAGAGAACCCTGTCACAAACGACATTTGATAACATGAGAGAAAACCACCAAGATCGGAGGGGATTTGATGTTGCTATTAAATAACTAGTGGAAAAGGGGGACTGTTGGACTGGATTTTATATGACTGTCCAATACATAAACAGAATGTGATGGTCCCCCCCGGCCACGGGGCAACCATTCACGTGAGCAGCTCAGAGCCCTTTGAGGAGCTGATTTAAGGGCGGGGGGGGAGCTGGAAGACTCCCTGGACAATGGAAGGGGGCCGCAGGGGAATTGGGAAATGGGGTCTGGGCAGTCTCCATGGGGGATGTGCTCCTCCCTTCCCTTCCCTGCCCTGGCAGAGAACGGGAACCTCATCCCATCCCACTCCAGTGGGAGCCATGTTCTGGGGAATGACCCTAGGGCAACAATTTCCCACCCAAACAAGGACAAATCGCTGCAGATAAAATGGGTGGGAAAATCCACCCCCCATCGGAGTGATTTTAAATTGACCTTTGAGAAGTATGGAGAGAAAAGGGAAAATCAGAGGCAATTAGAGAGCTGATCATTGGGGGGGGGAGAGGAGAATCTCCCTGGATTTTATAGCCACGTGTGATAATGAGAGAGAAAAGGGGAAATCTTGAGAGAATGTGTGTGTGGGAGGAAGTGGCAAAAACAGGGACAGGATCCAGTTAACTCACCTCCCTCCCACCCCGGGAATGTCCTGGCTGCACAGAGACAGATCTACACCCCCACCCCAGTGACCTCCCCCCCTGCAACTCCGGTTTCTCCTCCCCCCTCGACACCTCCGCCCTCACACCAAAGGGGGGGGCTCTGCCAGCGCCTCCCCCTGAGCTCAACTCCTGCTCCTCCCCCCAGCCCGGATTGTGCCCTTTAGCCCCCCACGAACCCTGCCTCCAGCTGCCTGATCCACCCCCCCCGCCCATCAATTTCCTGCTCTGCGCCCGCCCCTCCCACGCTCCCTGTTACTTCCCCGCCCCGCTCCAGCCCCGCCCCCAGCGCCCGGCGGAACGTTACGGCTGGTCCGGGCAGGGGGAAGGGCAGCGGCTTCAGCGGCTGTTACTGGGCATGCGCAGTGCCCGGGAGTAGCACATTGCTATGGGGAGGGATTTAATACACCGCCCCCCCCCGCCTGGCCCGGGGTCCGCCCCTCCCCCCCACACGACGGCCGGGCCCCGGCCCCCCCATTCCAGCGGGGCGGGCGGGCGGATCCTCCTGCAGCTCCACTGGGGCCGAGGCGCCTTCAAGGCTTCTCCCAGGCTCCCTGGGGCAGAGTCACTTTCCTGCCCCCCAGCGCCTCTCATTCCCCGGGGGCTCCGGGTCACAATGTCCCACCGCCCTTCCCCGCCTGCAGCTCCGGCTTCTCCCCTCCCGCCCCCGCCAGCCACACCAAGGGGAACCCCCGGGCCCCAGTCTCTGTCCCCACCGGGATCCCAGCGGGGCCGGGGGGCAGATCCTGGCTGCAGCTGACAACAGCGGCTCCGCTCTGGCTCGGGCAGCTCCAGCGCTGCTGGCAGCACGTGGAGAACCAGGAAGCAGCTGTTCAGCCCGGGCTCCGCGTCACAATGTGCCAGAGCCCCGCCCCCAGGAGCTGCCCCACCCCTGAGCTGAGCCAGAGCCCCGCCCCCAGGAGCTGCCCTGCCCATGGGCTGTGCCAGAGCCACGCCCCCAGGAGCTGCCCCGCCCCCGGACTGTGCCAGAGCCCCGCCCCCAGGAGCTGCTCCGCCCCGCTCTGTGCTGGAGCTCCGCCCCCAGGAGCTGCCCCGCCCCTGCTATGTGCTGGAGCCCCGCCCCAGGAGCTGCCCTGCCCCCGAGCTGAGCCAGAGCCCGCCCCCAGGAGCTGTCCGCACCTGGGATTGTGTCACGAGCCCCGCCCCCTGGAATTTCCCCATGTTGGGTCTCTGAGCTTTGTTCTCCTGCCGCCTTCTTCCCAGCACCCCCTGCTCCCTTTCTGTGTCTGCAAACACCCCCCCATCCCCCGGGGCCGGCTGCAGTGCTCGCTGAGGCTGACTCCAGTGGCTGAAGTTGCCTCCATTTCTGCTTCACCTGGAGGGGGAGAGACAAAGAGAGGAGATGGTCCCAGGGTGTGAAACCAGAATCAGGGGGCAAGGAAAGAAGGACTGTTTGGAAAGGTGGGGTTTTTTTGTGGGGGGGGGGGTGAGCCAGAGGGATTCAGAAGAAGTTGGGCAGCAGAGGCTCAGGGAAATTGAGGGGAACCTCCTGGGTGTCTCAGTGTTGCCCAGGGTTTGTACAGCACCTTGCATAATATGGGGTCTGATCTCAGTCATGGTCTGTGCAGCACCTGGGAGCCCTGATGTCTGTTTCCTGATCACAGGCTCTGGGAATGGAGAGAGGGAAACCTCAGCACCTGAAGGTTAATGCAGCCCTGTGTGCAACCCCTGCTAGGGTGATCCGACAGCAAATGTGAAAAATTGGGATGGGGGTGGGGTTAATAGGCACCTATATAAGAAAAAGACCCAAAAATCGGGACATCTAGTCATGCTAGTCCCTGCTGTTCTCATAAGGGGTCGGCTTAGAGAGGGTTTGGCTACACTTGCAGCTGTCCAGCGCTGGGAGTTAAAGCTGTCTTCCTACAGCTGTTTAGGGAAAGCGCTGCAGTGTGGACACACTGACAGCTACCAGCACTCTGTCATGGCCACATTTGCAGCGCTGTTGGGAGTGGTGCATTATGGGCAGCTATCCCAGCATTCAAGTGGCTGCAATGTGCTTTTCAAAAGAGGAGGGTGGGGTGGAGTGTGACACGGAGCGTGGGGGAGACAGAGCGAGTGGATTTTTGGAGCTGACACTGTGTCAGCTCCCTGCCTGGCAAGTTCAAGCCTCCTCCCCCACCCCTCTCTCATTCACTAAATGCAAATAGCCGCCTTTGTTCTTTTCCTCACAGACCAGATAAGCCGCTGATCCAAAACAGACCCCCCCTCCCCCGTGCCCACCCGGCTGCTTCTCTCCTCAAGCAAACACCAGCTGTGGGTGTTCCAAAGGGATCCCCCTGCCTCTGCTCATTCACTGCAAACAGTAACTGTGTTTGGTTTTTAGATAAGCAGCTCCGGGAGCCTTGAGCTCACAGCAAAGCAAACAGAGGCATCACACCAAAACAAAGAGCGTTATCTCTACTTAAAAGCATTATGGGAAGGTTCCGGAGGTCAGTGACAGCGTAGTAAGATTAATCACTGTTTACACTGGCACCCCAGCGCTGCATCACCAGCTCTGTTCTCTTTATTCCTCTCGTCGAGGTGGAGCACATGCAGCACTGTAGCCAGGGAGATACAGCGCTGTATGTGCCTTGCCAGTGTGGACGGGGAGTAAGTTACAGCGCTGTAAAGCCACCACCTGCACTGTAACTCTCCAGTGTAGCCAAGGCCTGAGTTGTAGTAATAATAGCAGCCAAGAATCCGGTGGCACCTTCTAGACTAACAGACGTATTGGAGCATGAGCTGTCGTGGGTGAATACCCACTTCGTCAGATGCAACAATAGTCCCCTATGGGCTAGTGGTCAGGATTCCTGGTTTTCACCCAGGTGGCCTGGGTTCAACTTCTGGTGTGGGAAGAGTGCAGAGCTTTTGCCCAGAGTGGAGGCAGGAAATGAAAGGAACAGGAAGGGATCCTGCCAGCAGTGGAGTTAGACAGTGTAGGGAGGGGACCCCAGAAGTGGGGGTGGGGCAGTGGTTTGGGGGGAGATGAGGGAAGGATCCCAGCAGTGCGGGAAGTTGACAACCTGGAGAGCACAGGCCTGGAATGGGGACCTGGAAGAGTGAATGTGTCCCTCTAAACCCATCAACTGCAGACTAGGCAGGCTTGGAAGAATTGTGTATTTGTTGGTAAATGTCAATTTCTGTGTAAACACACAACCCAATGGCAAAATATTTCCATCAATAATCATCAAAATTGACAGATGGGCAAAGTAAGAAACATGCTGCTTGAGAACTTATGATGTTGTAGGAGCAGCAGTGATCTGTATGCTCTGTATAACCTGTATGCTCAAAAGGTCTGTTATACTCCCCCAGCTTGTGTCCTTTCCCGCTTTGAATGCCTGTGAAGTGGCTTTCCCACTCTCCTTTGTACCTCCAGTGAATGCCCTTCACCCGGCCCATCTGGCCAGTGGTTCACTGTGTTACATTCTATTGCACCTCAGGGAGACTGATCTTCATCGCACCGTCCATCGCTGCGCTGTGGGACACTTACCTTAAAGGATCCTGACATCTCCACTGCCAGGCCTGTCCTGGGAGCGTGAGTATGAGTGTGACACCCTCCCCCATCCCTTCTTTTGAGCTTAGCTATCAAGCTAATAAATGTGCTGCTTTCTGCCAGACTCTGGGGGGTAGGGGCATTATTAGTCCTCTCTAAGCTTACTAACTGACCCAATTTTGAGTAACACAAGCAACATTGTTTGATCTGTTATTGTACCAAAGGGGGAGATGGTTGTCTATAAAGGAGGGTGAAGACTAAATGCCTCTGATGAGAATGGGATTTGAACCCATGCAGGCAGAGCATAATGGGGTAGCAGTCCATCACCTTAACCACTCGGTCACCTCATCTGAGCTGTGAAAAAACAGACAGGAGGAGAAATCTAAGGCCGGCAGAGATAGGGACACTAAGGAGTTTTTAAATACTAAGCGAAAGCAGGGTCTGAATGAGCTCCCCTCTCTCACCTAGTGAGGAGCTGGGGAAAGACTTCAGGAACAGACCGTGTTTGCATAGACACACCTACTCTGCCTAGCTATGCAGCATGATGGGGCCGCTTCCCCAAAATGACCAGTTTGGGATGGTCTTGGGTTACAAATGACTTTAGGATTGAGTGGAATGAAATGTTATTCTCCTTCCTGTATGAGTGAAGGGCAGCAGAACATACCTAGTCCGTCCTGATGGAGGGGTAGGTGAGTGAGGAATAGCTTTTATTGGACTGCAGAGAAGTGATTGAGGACGTCACCCTAAACCAGTGGTCCCCAAACATTTCACATTGTGCCCTCTTAGCCATGGCTGTGGCCCCTCGGAAGCCACGGTCAAGAACCGGGGCTGGGAGGAGTGGGGCTGTTGCTTGCTGGGGTGAGGGGTGCGGACAGGGGTAAAGGGGTCGACGCCGGGCTGGGAGCCAGAGTCCTCAGGCTGAGGGTGGGGTTGGGGAAGAGCTGTGGCAGAGTGGTGCTCCCTCCCTGCCCTCTATGTGGGCTGGCTCAGGTCCTGAGGTGCCCCCATGAATGTTCCTCTGTGTCCCCCTAGGAGTCGCACCCCACATTATGGGGACCACTGAACCCTACTCGCTAAGCCGGGGCTAGTGATGCCAAACCCCCGGGAAAGGGAGAACAAGTGTGGGGGCCCCAGCACCAGAACCATGCCCCTACCTTCTGTCTGTGGCTCTACCCCCTTCCACCCATGGCCCCATCCACTGTCACTTCTGTTCCACCCCTTCCCCCACCAGCCCCACCCTATCACTCCTTTACCCCTGCCTCGCTGTTGCCCTGAGACCAGAGAAGCTCTGTGCCCCTGCTGCAGCCCCCGGGCTGTAGCAGGGAGTGGGAGCTCCTCCAG